>NW_026854920.1:0-89529 GCF_026571515.1 Ruditapes philippinarum
TAAAATAAATTTTAAACAGAAAAAAATAGAGTTAATAGTTCTTACCGATGAAAATTTGTCTTAGGTACGGTGAATTAAGTTGTCAAACACGTCAATTTCTACGAAAGACCGGTAGGATATTTCAACTTCATAAATTCCCGATTTCATCATCATGAATTCACAATTAAAACTTCGTGAATTCCCGTTTTCAACATCCGGAATTCACGAATTTACAATTTCAGCTTCGAGAATTCAAGACTTGAAGTTCACGAATTCACGATTCAAACTTCATGAATTCACGATTTCAACTTTGCGAATTCGCGCTTTCAACTTCAGGAATTCACGATTTCAACTTCATTAATTCACAATTTCAACTTCATGAATTCACGATTTCAACTTCACGAATTCACGATTTCAATTCACGAATTCACAATTTCAACTTCATGAATTCAGGATTTCAACTCCATGAATTCACGATTTCAACTTCAAGAACTCACGATTTTAGCATTATGAATTCACGATTTCAAATTCATGAATTCAAGATTTCAACTTCACGAATTTACAATTTTAACTTCATGAAATCTTGATTTCAACTTCACGAATTCAACTTCATGAATTCACTAATTCAACTTCGGGAATAACGATTTCAACTTCGTGAATTCACGATTTCAAACAACACGAATTCACGATTTTCAACTTCATGAAGTTATAATCGTGAAATCGTGAATTCGTGAAATGGAAATCATGAATTCGTGAAGCTGAAATCGGGAATTCATGAAGTTGAAATGTCCCCCAATGTCTTTCGTACAATTTTTCATTTTCAGTACAGCGCATAGAGGCATTGCTTAAATTAGCATTTAAGTTCAGCAAGGTATTAAAAGATAGTTTTTATATGACATTAGACAGTAGAGCCTATGTTCTTCTTTTGAGTATTTTTGAGTATTGTTTACCTAAATTGAGTATTGTTTACCTAAAAGGAAATTACACACTTGTTCCGAAGTGTTCCGAAGATTTTTCATTTCTTTATATAGGAAACCCAACAAAATACGGCGGGTGGCGTGCCCCAAAGGTTCATGTTTTCTGTAACTTGCTATCATGTGATATTGATTCTGCATTCTTGTTGACTTAATAAGCGATATTAAATTGTCAAATATTGTAATTGTATATGTTGCCTGTCCAGGAATGGAAATATAAAAATGTATTTCAACACCTCATTTGAAACTCAAATAATTAAAATTCTAGATATTGTCCGGGGCTCTTGTCTGGACCTTTGTTTTTTTGTTGGCCGAAAGCAAAGATTTGGTCCTGAGACCGATCTTTACACTAAACATCACATGGTCAAAGCATAGACAGGTGGTTCAATAATTTGATTCGAGATGGTGGTTAACGAAATAGCAAAATGTATATCATCTTCTAAACGATCTACAATGTAATGAACAAAATATTCATGTCATGAATTTCGTCAAGCCAGTTGTCTTATATTTTTGTGTAATTTAGTCTCAGTAATTGATTTTATTTATCAAACTTATTTGCCTAACTAATTTGTGTATGTAATTCCCTTAAATAGTAATAAGTAACTCATTTCACAAACACACTGTAAGAATATTTAAAATTATCAAGTCTATTGGATCTTTTAACCAGAAAGTTTCCTATATCCGCTATGATACAACACAAAATATATTTTATACCCTCACTTAAGTGACTAACTATAGCAAAAATGAAATTGCATTGTTTTTCAAAATATCAAAAGTAACTTCATTCCACATTTTGAATTCGTTTTGAATTGAATCAATCGTCTGACATTCTATAATTATTGTTTTTATGTTACAGGTTTAAACATTACTTGTTTCCAAAAACGATCACCGGACAGGTAGATTACACATGTAGTGGCACATATGAAGTCAACGTTTTAAAATCGTTAACAAGAAGAACAATCATTTTTATACCTTCATATGTTACTATATTAAAAAAGATAAACAGATACACTTATTGCTATTTACTCTTTACTTTACTTCAGTACCGTGAAAAACAAATTATGTGACGTTCTTTCAATGGAACAATTTGACCCGGGAGAGATAACACGTTTCTCTTCTTTCAATTCTTTGTCAACGGATCGGATCGGGTTACTAATTTGAATATCAGTTGAACAAGTCATTTATAAAGCATTGCTATTATAATTTACAAAATCCATGTAATTATCAAGTATGTTAACAAATTCATATTTGAATGGGCAGAATTCGAGTATTTTCATGTTTTTAGTGACATAATGGCCATAGTGTTGAACAACCGAAGTGCAAAATTGTCTTCATTGTATTTATAGTTATTTACTTCAATTGCAACTGCTTTCGGGGGATCTCCTTTGTGCAATATTTTAAATATTATAAAACATCTATCAAAGCGAAATTTGGGTACAACTTAACAATTGTTTTCATGTAATAAATAAAAGTGTCTCCAAGCTCTATATCTGTAAACAAAATTAAAAAACATTAAATAAATACAAAAAATAAATAAAAAGTAAATATACATGCATATACATGTATATTACTTTAAATAAATAAAACAACACGTAAAATGTTTTAATGGTATCTACAGGTACAGGAATTAGTAGCAAAGTGTGATTTTTTCAAATGCTTTTCTTTTCAAAGTTCATAAAGTATTCATAACCACCATGAATAATATGTGCATTGGGCTTAAAACTGTATCAAACAGGCATAATAAAACATTCTTGCTAATCTTTATAATTTGTAATATGTCTGATAATATTGGAATCTGGTGTATTTCATGAATAAATACCTACTGATATAGAGAACACGTTTTTTTTACTGATGCAATAACTAATAGCTGAAATTTGAAGAAAAATGAAAAAAAGTAAACAAACAAAATTAACATTATCTTTTACACTCAAATATTAATAAATCAATGTCTAAAATAATGCTCAAAAGAAACATTAATACTGATTGAATCAATAATCTCACAAATTGAAGAAAAAAAATCAATGTAAATATATATATACCAGACTTTATTACATTCCTATACAACTTAATTTCATATTAAGTGACCTGCTCGGGATTACAGTGGTACAAATCAAACCGGAAGAGAAAATAAAATTGTCATATCATGTTTTTAGTTCATTCACACTTAATGGGCTGAAACGATTCAAGATTAAAATAAAAAAAGTTAAAGGCAACTAGGACCTATTACGATCAATGCTATGTTATTTTATTTTTTAAATATACCTTTATAATGTGTACTCAGTATAGAATCAAATTTAATTCACTACATTTGTGCCGTCGTCGAGTTTTTCGTCTGCTTGTAAAATTTTCTTATACTTTAATAACCACTAAATGTACCTGAATGGAGACCTCGAAGTTTTATAATAGAAAATATAATTGGCACAGGCAATGTAAACTAAAGACTCTAACCTTATAATGGAATCTTATTACTTTGATCCTAAAATGGAAACTTATTATTATTATTATTATTATTATTATTATTATTATTATTTCATAATGGAAACAAAGTTCTATAATTCATAATTAAAACTCATTACTTGTTTCTATATATATGAAAACTATTTACTTTTATGTTATGTTAAGAATTATTTACTTTTATCTAATTATGGAAATTAAAAAGTATGATCTTAAAATCAAAATTAAAACTTTTATTTTATAATGCCAACTGTAATTTAAGAATAGAATCTTATTACTATTTTCTTTATAATCACAAAAGTAAATGAAATGCATAACGTAGTAACGATATATACTCGTATTTATCGTTACTACGTTATGCATTTTATTTACAGTTATGATTATAAATATAATAGTAATGCACATGGATGATAAATATTGTCGCAAAACAATCCGAGTCCGCAATGCCTTTATCTTTTTCACTTTATTTATGTGTTATATTTTTATAATTCAAAAAAGTACTAAAAGAAGCTAATTGTGAGTCCGAAAACTGCTGACACATTAATCTATTCTTTGTACTTTTCTTCCAACATTATTTAAAATTAAAAGATAACTTGATTTAGAAACTATAATCAGCTAAGCTTAATAATGCATGTCCAAATAAATGTCGAATTTTGAAATAAGGAACCAGCCAGTACTTAGCATTTCATAGTGTTCTCGAAAACAACGACTTGTCTTTGATGGGGTTTGAAACAACGCGGCCAGCAATCTTAGATCTTTAGTCCTACGCGTAAAACACTCGGGCGCGCTAAAACAGTTTTGACAAAATATTGAAAATATTTAAACCATGTATTAAGAGTTACCTCCTCTCAAATGTAACCGAAAAATATCAATAATGAATGTAAGAATATTTACCAGTTTCAGTTGCATCCGAAAACGTATTGCCAAACTAAACAAACTGTGAAACACCTTTCTATTGATTCGCAAATTATTTACCCGGAAGAGAATATAGTCGACTTGTATGGAGGCTATTCGTTGTTAAAAATCCAGCCTTGTTGATATGAGTTGAACAATTTGTAAACGGACAAAATACAATTGTATTTATTTGTATGTAAACTCCAATGTTGCATTCTCGGATTGAGTTTGCCGATTTAACATTTTAAACATGCATTTCAACAAAATGCATTTTGTTAAACGACAAAACATGAACTGTTTTGCTGATATTAGCAATACTAAGTGTTCGAATACTCATTGTCCGTGTATACGCCGACAAAACAGAAGTTACATTCTTAGCTTTACATTGTCGAACCATCATGATTCGGATCAGCATAATCCAGCTTTACACATTTTTCAATATGAGATAAAATAAGCTCTGCCCATTTTCCCGCCCACTACATCATCGTAAATAAACTTATTTATCCGCTCATTTTCGGTATTGACCATCGGCGACAAGAAGCGGCGTAGTTTCCGTTTACCACACCTTTTAGGTGTTTAGTTATTCACCAAACATAATTCTCTTGCATGATTGCCATCCTATGCCTTTATACAATCAACATAATCGGACTTTAAGGATTATAGGCATATAAGTTTTAAAACGTTGTAGATACCACATTTCCTAAAAAAAAAATGAACCCTCACCGCTACTAACTGCCTGGGGTTAAATATTTTTCAATGATGTAAAAACTATTGATAAGACTATATTCAACGACAAATAGATTTTACTGAGGGTATTCTAATTTGCATAGGAATGAGTAGCATTTACAGCTTAGCTACTACCTTACCACTTTCAAATTTTCAAGTCAGTAGCATTTAGAAGTAGCATTTACTATTACATTAGTAACTTTAATTCTAGCGTATGTCCTGACAAGAAAAAAACTTTTAACAATAGTAAAATTATAACCAAAGTTGTATGTACCCTTTCGTACATAACTTTTTATTTTTACCATACTGTATAGATATATTTTCCCATTTTTACCATAAATGATTTTGTTTTTCAATAATATTATTTAAATGAGTCCAAAGGTATTTATGTTGATTATCAATTTATGTAAGCCTTGTTTATTTTTTCTCTTAGAAAGCAATCACTTACAAAACTTAATGAATATTCTGTGTAGTATTTCATGAACATAAAATAGTTCTCTGCTTTTGATCAGATAGCGTGTCTAGCTTACATTTATTAATAGCATATATACACAAATTTAAGAGTTGCTATTAAATCAGTACAATGCATAAAAAGACCTTGACCTACGTCAGCTTACATATATTTAATAATATAAGGCTAAATCACATCCTATATGACTAGAGATGTAAGGATACACTGAATATTTATTTCAACATTAAAATGGGAGAAATTCACAAGTTTTTGGTTATACAACGGAATTATCGGTAGTAAACTATGAATTGTTTCGTGGTTATACACTTGGACAAAAATATACTATTAGATTTTTCTACAACCCACCATAGTCCTTTAAAGAAAGAAGGCACAGGCTTCCTATTCAGTTCTCTTTATCCATATATCGCATTCTATTACTATTTGCTGAATGTAAAAGATATGCGTACGAGTGTTACCGTGAAACGTTTGAAGGTAGATTTATTTATTTATGTTTTCAAGTGGAAAGCTATCAACCAATAAAATACCTTTTTTTTTTTTTTTTTTTTTTTTTGGGGGGGGGGGGGCATTTTGAGGTTTCTTTTGAAAAGATTAATTCTGTAGAACAAATGATTTTACAAAAAGGTTCATAGAGGTTTCTTACACAGTGAATATATGAAATGGTATGGAGTGTATTCTCTCAATTTATAAGATTCGTTAGCGTGTGAAGTCATGTGGAGGACTTCAATAAATAGTAAGGCTTCCGCTCTCAGTTATAACGTTAATGTATTTTCCTTTACTTTTTACACCGTTATTTAATTACAAATCAAAGAGCAATTTTTAACCCCTTTTACAGCTAGGTATTAATATGCCTGTTTTATGAAGGAGCTGTTCTTATAGCTCGGTTCTATCACAATTAAAATTTTATGATGAACGCTGTATGAACAAATCTTAATTCTAAATTAAACAACACTTTTTATTTATAGGTTAATGATAAATTTGTGCTTTTTAAATTTATTAAAACTTGAAATTAAACTTCCTGAAACTTATTTAAAAGGTTACAAGCTAATTTACCAAGTAAAGGTTTACAATTTTTCGGCTTTTTGACATAGCTATGCCACGTAGATTCTCTCTTTTCCTTGAAGACAACATATAAGCTAAGCAAAGCATTAAATTTCTTCTTTATAACAAATAGAAATATCAAGTTGCTGAATAATTAACTTTTCACTTAAATGTTAAAATTTGCACGAATATGAAACGTGACGAATTTAGTATACCACTGTCTACTGTATATTCTAGCAATCATTCAAATTTTGTTGAAATTATAATATTGTTGAAATCGTGTATTCCTGAAGTTGAAATCGCGAATTCATGAAGATGACATCGGGAATTCGTGAAGTTGAAGTCGTGAATTTTCGAAGCTGAAATTGTAAATTCGTGAATTCCGTATGTTGATAACGGGAATCCATGAAGATGAAATCGGGAATTTATGACGTTGAAATGGCCCTACTGGTCTTTCGTAGAATTGACGTGTTTGACAACTTAATTCGCGATTTCATCTTCAGGAATACACGATTTCAACTTCATGAATTCACAATTTCAACTTCACGAATTCACGACTTCAACTTCATGAATTCACGATTTCAACTTCAGGAATTCACGATTTCAACTTCACGAATTCACGATTTTAACTTCGTGAATTCACGATTTCAACTTCATGAATTCACGATTTCAACTTCACGAATTCACGATTTTAACTTTATGAAGTTTTTCTATACCCACCATGATATAACACAAAATATATTTTATACCCTTTAAAATCGCTGGACGAGTTTTGTGAGAGTGTATATCATTTTTTAGGAAAGGGGGGGGGGACTTTATCGCAAATATTATTTATGAAAGATATCTATTTAAAGCAACATTGCCGCTCCTGGTTTAACAAATTCGTGTGTTTTTAAAATACATGCTTATACGCATCGATGAAAGAGTGTGCCTATGATTCGCCGTTTAAATTCCAAATTCAACATTTCACCACTTTTATGTTTAAATGTAGATATCTGCATAAGCTGGTGCTAGGCGAGTTCGTGTTTTGTTTATTTGGTTTTAACAGCTATATTATCACACACCGCGACGAACCCTATAATAAGTTGGCCTAAAAGGGTTGGAACAAGTGAATTAGTAGAATCTTAGAATTTTATTAATCAATCTGGATTCTGGGTGGAAATGGGGCAGATAAATCTTTAAGTGAATTTACCCGATAAAATTTAACACGAAAATGTGCTTGCTCATGGCTTTCATGAACAATATGTTTGACAGAAAAAGTTCATGAACAATATGTTTGACAGAAAAATATTCACTGCAAGCAGTACAAAATGTGCATCGTCTCTTGTTTAAGGTAAGAATGTGCAACTCTTGTCTGTCATATTCCACACCAAAAGGAACAACTTGATCGTGACTTTTCAGGAGAGAAAGAGATGGTGATTTACCCAGACAAGGGTTGATATCATGGAGTTTGTTAAATACAGTTTATTTCCTAATATTATTTCCACACAGTCGAAGTAAGTTTACTCATTGAGAGTTTAATTATTTGGTAACGATAAATGTACTGGTTGAGAGTTTTAAGACTTTTTAAACCGAATCATTTACTTTTTCATTTTCAACTTATTATCTTGAGGCCTCAAAGCAGTATATTGTGATCACAACTTGAATTATTTTATTGTGCTTGAATAAATACAGCTCTTATTATGTTTTTAAACTTTTATTTATTTATTTTTTTTGAAATAATAACAATAAGCAACAATAATAATGAATCAATTTATAGAGAACTGAACAAAACAAAATAAAAATTCTTTTGTATTAACGATGCACTGCATGTTATAATCATGAATTGGGTGAAAACCAAGTCAACATAAACCCGGCGGATCCAAATACATGTACAATTTAAGTATTCGTATTGATCGCGGTATAGCTTATTATCCTACGGCCTCAAGGTAATATCTTTGTTACAATTGTGCTGTAACATGTACGGCAAGGCTCAATAAATCAGCATATAGATGTATTATCAGGTAGTATCATTCTATATGTAAAAGAATTATCAAAGACGACTGCACCTACTTTGCAACCAGCTGTGAAATCGTCCGTTAAATTTGGATAGAAATAAAGTTTCTTCTCTGATTTTTTAAAAAATGTTTCTAAAAGAATCTGAAAATGGGATGACTTTTTTCACTTTGACTAATATGAACTTCTAGAGAATTGTATAATCCAAGTGTGAGTTATTTTGAAAGGTTAATTATCTTAGGTGTAATGCCTTACATGAAAAGTAGAAGCCCGAAATTTTTTTTTAAAGATATTTCCAACTCGTTTTTATACAAATCTCGAGTATCTACTATTCTAACAATATTTTTTAATCATACATTTTTTCCTCACAATGAGAAATCTGCATGTCAAAGATTTTTCTAGTCTTTCACTTATATGACTAACTATAGCAAAAATGAAATTGCATGTTTTTCAAAATATCAAAAATAACTTCATCCCACATTTTGAATTGTTTTGAATTTAATCAATCGTCTGACATTCTATGATTATTGCTTTTATTTTATAGGTTAAACATTACTTGTTTCCAAAAACGATCACCGGAAAGGTAGATTACACATATAGTGGAACATATGAAGTTTTAAAATCGTTAACAAGAAGAACAATCATTTTTATACCTTCATATGTTATTATATTTAAAAAAAAACAGAACAAATACACGTATCGCTAATTACTCTTCACTTCACTTCACTTCAATACCGTACAGAACAAATTGTGTGACATTCTATCAATTGCACAATTTGACCTGGAAGAGATATAACGTTTTCCTTCTTTCAATTCTTTGTCAACGGATCGGATCGGGTTACTAATTTGAACACCAATTAAACAAAACATCGATAAAGCATTGCCATTTTGATAATTTACAAAGTCCATGTGATCATCAAGTTTTTGTTAAAAATACGTATTTAAGTGCGCGAAAAAAATTTTACATTCAGTATTCAAAGGGTTGTTTAAAATTTTGGGGATTTTCATGTTTTTAGTGGGATAACGCAACAGATGGGAAAATAAAAATTTTTTTCTACTCAAAACAAATGAAGGGGAAATCACCTTTATTGTAATTTTAAAATATACATATTCAACAGTGAACTGGAGTTTTTGTGCTAATAAAAAATGACATTGGGGTGTTTAGACAAGTTTTAAAAAGTCGTTTTCCTTTTGTACTGAACACAAATCTTAACCTAAGGCACGACAATATTACCCCTGATTCTTGGGTTTGGATCGAGTTACAATTTTCACTTCTTACTTTAATTTCCACTGCTTTAGGAGAATCTCCTTTGTCCAATTGTTTCATATAATAAAACATCCACCAAAGCGAATTTTGGGTGCAATTAAGATTTTTTAATTTTCGAAAACCAAACATTGTTAACATAATTATTATGGTATGAATAAAAGTGTTTCCAAGCTCTGAATCTGAACAAAAAATTCAGATAAATAAAGAAATGAATAAATAAAATAAATAGAAAGTATATATATATATAATATATATATTATATATATATATATATATATATATATATATATATATATATATATATTATAATATATAATATATTTAATTAAAAAATAAAACAACACGTAAAAGGTTTTTTTTAATCATTTCCACAGGTACAGATATACGTAACAAAGTGTGATTTTGAAATCGCTTTCCTTTTAAACTTAATAAATTATTCATTACCATCCCTTATAAAATGTGCATTTAACTTTAGTTTTCAGGCATTTCTTAAAGTTTTAAGTTACACAAAATTTTGTCGAAAAGACATAAAAAAAGTTCTTGCTAATTTAAATAATTTGTAATTTGTTTGATAATTTATCTGATATTAATGAAATCTTTTGTATATCATGAATAACTACCTAGTTATATAGAGAGCACTTTTCTCAAAATTCTTATAAAAGTGATCTGCGGACTGTGTTGATAGCTTACGATTACTATGGTACACATGCAACCGGAAGAGAAAATAAACGACAAAAAATGCCATGTCATGTTTATTTTTAGTTCATTCACACTTAATGGCACGAACGATTCAAGTTTAAAAAGGCAACTTGGACCTATCACCATCAATGCTATGTTGTTAATATAACTTTATCATGTGTATTCAGAAAAGTTACAAATATAATCACTCCATTTGTCCGTTGTCGCGTTTTTTTCTGATTGTTAAATGTTCCTAAACTTTTTAATAACTACTAATTTTATATGAATTAAGAGCTCGAAGTATTTTAATAAAAAATTTAATCGGCACAGGTAATGTAAACTAATGACTCTAACCTTTAAATGATTTTTTTACTTTGATCCTAAAATGGAAACTTATCATTATCATTATAATTATAATTTATTTTTGTTTTGTTTTTATTTTATAATGAAACACATTTCTATTTTTTAATTCATTACTATTATCTATATATGAGAACTATTTACTTTTATCTTATGTAAAGAATTTATTACTTTTATTATGTAAAGTATAATCTTAAAATCAAAATTAATTACTTTAATCTTATAACTGAAACTGATAACTATTAACTTATTATGGAAACTAGTGACAACTAACTTTTATATTATAACATGTATAATGGCAACTTTAACTTTAGATTAGAATCTATTACTATAATCATCAATTTTAATAAAATCGTGACAGTGAAAAATATGCATAACGTAGTAACAAAATACGTAAATATTTTTATCATTTACCATTTTATATTTCAAGGTTATTTTACAGCTATCAAACTGCGTTTTGTGAGACCCTTTTTATAAAATTGAACCACAATTACAAGGTTATCTTACTGAATTACAAGGTTATCTTACTGCCTAACGTGAGTCTCTATAAATCGCTTTTCTCAATATCAGGTATTTGGCTTTAATATTTATTTTTCATATAAATCTAGAATAATGCTTAACATGTTCCGGGTAATAATCGTGTTCGTTTTGACATGTCATTACTCGCATTATTTCACTTTAAAACATTTTGCTCCCAATATTTGAGGTCGATATTAAATGCTCAGTTTGTAGTTGAATTGTCTGAATAATCCGGTTCTAATGCACATGGATGATGGAGGGCATTATGGATGATGATGAGGAGGGAGGGCATTTAAAACTACCGCAAAACAATCCGAGTTCCCAGTGTATTTATTTATTTACTTATTTGGACTTTCTTAAATTAGTCATTTGTTATATTTATATAATTCAAACTAGTACTGGAAAAAAGAAATTGTTAGTTACTGCCCGAAACTGCTTACATTAATCCATTTTTTAAAAGATATTTTCTTCCAACATTTTTTTTAAAATTAAACGATAACTTGATACAAACAACATGAATAAGTTTAAGCTGAATGACGCATGTAAATTCTTCATAAATATAAAACGAGTGCTATTTCATGTATAATATAACAGTGTAATAAAAATCTGAACAGGACTCGTACAAATAATATTGAACGAGTTCCTTTTGTTCATAAAAAAACAAAATTCACGTCTAAAACACAGTTCCTTAAGTCTTATTTTAGATACAGTCACGCAGATTCTCCATCTTTGACAACACGGAACATTTCTTATGCGTTTTGGATGACACGATTCATATATAAATATTGTTTAAAATCAATGTTATTGAAATATTTATCTGTGTTTTTTAAATATATATTCATATAAGTTTTTTCCCAGTAAATATTAAGGAGAGCAGTTAAAGTAGCCTTACAGAAAAAAGCTTTTTTTATTTTAAACCCAAATTTTTTTAAAATTTTGCAACTTTAATATTTTTTTTTATTTTGAAAAAAATATTGACAAAATATTTACCAATATTTTTAAAAAAATTTTTTTAAACCCTTTTCCCCCTTACAAAAAATTAAAACCCCAAAAATTTAAAAAAAACGAAAAGTAAAAAATTTAAATTTCCAGTTTCGATTTTCAAACCGAAAATGTTTTTGCCAAAATTTATCAAAATTTTAAAAAACCTTTTTACTTTAAAAAACTTTTCTTTTAGATTTTCTACAGAAGATTTACCCGGAAATTTTAAAAAAAAGTAGACATTTTTTGTAAAAGTCACCCTTCAGTTTTTAAAAAACTTACGCAAATTTGCTAAAAAAAGTTGTACTTTTAAAAGATTTTAAAATGGGTACATGAATACATTGTTCCATTGTTTAAGCTTGTAAATACTTCGTCCTTCTAATTATATGATAAAATAATTTTAAATGGGCGTACATAATCAGAAATAAACAAAAAATGTTTCTTTGTTTGTTTGCGTTCTGTTAATTACATTTTCTACTTTTTTTTAATTTTCTTGTCAGCATACTTTACGAAATACAATAAAAAAATTAAAATTTTCTAGATTAATATTTGGAGAAATCAAGATGTCAACATTGGAACAATTAGATGTTTGAAAAAATTATATGAACCAACCACTAAGAGGTAAAATGAGTCATGAAAACTTTTCTTTACCTCTCTATCTGTCTGTCATACTGCCCTTCTGTACATCAGTAGACTTTCAAAGCAGTGGTTCGTATGAGTATTCATAACGAGAGGAGCAAGTGTGCGTGCGAGGACGATGCGCTATTAAGCAAACGCCGCATTTCGATACAGTTGTGAACAGAAAAAATATTTGTGTTCATCATGTCGATGATATTACAAGAAAGCTAGACGTAAGTATTATTGATAGAATAAAGGAAGAACACTTGTGAATAAAAGGCTTCCTCTTGTACATACAAGGTTAAAGATTTAAGGATGATTTTGATTTAATGTAAACAACTTGGTGATACGCGTTACCTTTAAATTACGACTCCCCGCGGTTTTTTGTTGTGGTTGTTGATTTTCGTCGTTCTTTTTCTGTTTGCCTGATGCAGGCATTTTTTATCAATACTTTTGCTGTTAGCAAACCGACACTCGTTTCTGCCTGCCAATGCTATGGAAATAGGGATTTTCTTAGTTTTGATATACCAAGGGTAGATCTTTTAATTACAGCTACTCTGAGTCTAATACAGAAATTGAAAAATTGCCGATTAAAACGGGAGTTTT
Organism: Ruditapes philippinarum; assembly: GCF_026571515.1. Lineage (NCBI taxonomy): Eukaryota > Metazoa > Mollusca > Bivalvia > Venerida > Veneridae > Ruditapes > Ruditapes philippinarum. Next base: position 13,562 of record NW_026854920.1, read on the forward strand.
CAGACACTGGGTGTTTAGTTTTATTGTAGAATTTATTTTCATAAAATATATTTTCAATCTTTGTTTGTTAACCTTTTACGACAAATGTCTTTAGACGAACTATTTTCAAAAAATAGACATTTATGAATACTACTTACTCAGTAACTTGTTTTGGTTCTGCCTACATTTTCTTCGAAATGGATCAAATGGATAACATTGGACGAACAACAACAAAAAATATAAAATAAATACATGGATGATTAAAATAAAAAAAAAATAAGATTCAATCTTGTGGTAAGGTTTTTCTCCCTTATAATGTTTTAAATTTAATTTTTGAATCCTCAAAAAGATTTGAAAAAGTTTAATATTTTTTTTTTTTTTATCAAATTTTTAATTAAAAAAACTCATGTGAGATTTTATATTGGTAAATTGTTTCATACACTAACCTAATATCTCATTTAAGAAAATAATCGTATGCCGGTTATGTCCCGATTTTTTTCTCAAGTCTTCATTAATGACCGACATCGGCATGGTGTGGCTTTTGTCTGACTATATACGGAAGCCTCATACCTCTGCCACGGGTTGAATATCATTGTGGAAAATGAGAATGGAAAGAGAAATGTTTTTTTTTTCACGACCTCATGTTTGACAGTTCTTGCATATGCACTAGCAAACCTTCGTTCATCTATAGCGATTATTTATCAACTATTTTAAACTTCTGGTTAACTTTCACATAACAGCAAGTTGTTTATAAAGTTGTTGGTTACCGATATAATATATTTTAATTGATTTTGTCCTTCACAGAATGCGTATGCACGAAATGCAACATCCGTATTGGAAAAAGGTCTTAGGCAAACAAGTTGTTAAAACTCTTCTGATTAAAATCTTATAATCAAAAGATGTGAGAAAATAATTTTTAGGGTGGTTAAATTAGGAAAAATATCTTGATTTTGAGTGATCTGTGCTATACAATAGCACGATAAGGAGTTTAGATACGCAGTAGTATAATCACAAAGGTCATAGGCCTACAAACACCTGAACAATTTATCGTGCTGAGACGTTTCAATTTTAATACTATTGTTGGTGGTAAAAATTTGTTCACAACGTCAGTGTTTCTAATTCGACTGACGTTACTTTCGTTTTAGTTTTATGATATTTTTATTGCAAGTATTATAATACGTGTCAAGATATGAAATAACACGAAAACAAATGTACATATATAATTATATTACACTTTATCACATGGCGCGGCGGATTTTTGTCTTTGGTGCTCCTCAGCTGTTATACACCCAGTATTCATACTTTTGCTTTATCGGTAATAACTCACAATTTTGATATCTCAGATAAAGCATGATATTGAATAATTGTAAAATGGTTAAATGGTATTGCACGCGGTCGTGTTTATATACCGCACATGGGACGCCAGTCCTAAATATATACACGACCGTGCAATACCATTTTTACGGAGACGCAAAAGCGGCACGGGCATGTAATAAAATAAATTATATCTATGGAATAATTTCTACCAAAAAAAAACTAACTTCCAGTTGTCTGAAACTTAGTTTAACCGATCATCCTTCAATTTCTTTATTATTTCAACGCCGGGTGTATACAATATCCAGAATCAAAATCGCATTTAATGCGAAATACTGGCGAGAAGGGATAGACTTGTGTCAAGGCAATTGGAACATTAAAACTAAAGTACATCTTCTTTGCGAAAGAAATTAAATTCAAATATATATTGATTGTTTTACATCACTCGTTTTTGTTTAAAATACCGGTTGAAAAAGTGTTCGCAGTATTAGAATTTTGTAATTTTGTGGTTGTGTGCGGATCGTGTAAACCCCTTGTTAAAATTAAATGAACTATGTTCTCAGATATGGTTATATTACCTTTGCCCTGATAATTTCTTAATTTTTAAATAAACAACTGGGAGGAATCGATGTTTGTCCGCGTTTGCAAGAAAAACCATTTATTCTGCTACAATGATGATATCACAAAGTCACTAAAATTTTGCACCCGGGATCTTTACTACAGTCATAATCTCATAGTTAGGATGATATCACTTGAGAGGCGGTAGGAATGGGTATACACGGCAAATATACGCCCATCACCAGCACAGCAGCTAGTTTACTCACATTATAACTATGTATGGAAATAAGTTCATACATTTAACATAATTATAAGCTGTATTACAAAACCATAAAAATCCTGTCGATGAAAACCTAGCGGTTTATGCCCGTACATTTCCTAAATGTAAAATTCACACCATTGCTTTTTGCTTGTTGTAATGCTCATTTATGACTATTATGTTCTACCAACGTCGTTACAAAATGTAACAGAAAAACTTAAAAGGTAAAAAAATTAATATTTAGCACCTATACTACATCAAAATATGTCATTAAACACAGAAACTCGTAAAACACAGAAACTCGTAACTGCGAAATAGCTAAGCTATAAATAAACCCGGTAGAGAAAAAAACAATCGACATTGGGCGTAATGTAATGATTCATTAACTTACCAAGTTGAACATTTGTATTGACACAATCTGAACTTAACTATTCATCTTTGAAGAGGTAATTTGAAAATACGTACCAATTGTACTGGTATAATACAACCAGCCGCCACATCAGACTAAAACGAATATATTAACCATTCCTTTTATTTTCAGTACATTTGGAGAAGGGAAATATAATTGTAAAATTATTGTTTACCAAATAAAATCTTTTTCTTTGTTTACAATACTCAAGTTTTCCCCTATATTTTATCTTTATATTTTTGTATTTTATCTCCTTTAGTTTGGACCCATTTTGTTAGCAGATCTTGTTCTGCACTGGGCGGCACGGTTTAAATCGTCTACCTGCCAACAAATAAAAGGTAATACAATGTATTAATAATACACGCAATGGGCTAAAATGGCTTAAATAATTTGTTAGAGAGGTCAAGGCATCAGAGTGTAAAAAACAATATTCTATTTGAAAAAGGTGAACGGTACATGTATACGGTTGCGAACAGTTTTTTTTCATGACATAAAAAATTCCCGCTGATTTATATTTCTTGCCATGGTGGGACTTGAAATATTTTGGAGATAAACTTACCATTTTAATTTCAGATAATTGCGCACTCCGTTATTTCTATTGTGAACAATGACCCACAACAGAAAAAACGTATCAATGATTTTCACTAAATTAGGGTTAAGAATATTAAATAAAATACGGATTTTAACTTATTTCTGAGTTTATTTCCTTATAATCGTTTGCATATCGCCCAAGATTTATCTTTGTAAGAAATTTAAATTATATCTTTGTAGGCTTTTGGCGCTCAGTGTAGCTCTTAAAATACGTAATGTTTAGCTTCGCTTTAGTATCATGATAGTTGAACTGTTACGTCATAGATAAAGCTGTAGTATTCATAGCTAAATTTTAGCATCATATTTTTTAAAACTGTTAGTATCATAACTAAAGCTTAAATATATAAGACTTAACTGAAACTTCCACAATTTAAACTGTAGCACCATAGCTAAAAAATCTGTAGCATCATTATGTAAATTTTCAGTATATTGACAGGTTTTAACTGAAGCAGCATTAGCTAAACTGAAAAACCTTTGCCTAAAGATGTTTGAATCATAGCTAGATTGTAATAAATCAGCTTTTAAGCTGTTTATTGCAAACTTAAACTGTATCATAAATACTAAAACTATTTGGTTATCTTAGTTTTAATAAGATCCAATTATGGAATGTCACAGTTTAATCACATTAAAACGATCTAGGCTTTTTAAATTTGGGAAGTCGTATTTGACACCTTGCTGATTTCATTTTATAAAATTTGGCCCTTCGTTGTTAATTCATTTACTTAACTTGTCTTTTCTATTAAAAAACATTATTCTACAGCAAAATCTTCAACATATATTTTGGTTCATATAATAATAAATGACATAAATCAGCTTGAAAATATATGATTTAAACGGAAACTTATGGTCTATATCTAGTTTCAAATAACAACAAAAAAAGCAGTCGTCTTATCGTCGACGGCCAGCAAAATTTTGTTTGTTTGTTGACAGTGCGTATAAATTAGTAGTAATTACATCGCTCATTTACACTCCTCCGCCATAGTTAAAATGACTTACAACTTATCTAAAAAAAAATATTTTTCATGTAGAGCATGATCTTTCACAAATAAAATGATTGCAAGTTTTATCTACGTATGGGTAAGAGTTCCTATTAAGACGACCGTAGGAGTCTTTATGGAACTCTTACCCATATAACTGCAAATCGGCTCTTACAACTCGATATCAGATAAAAATATAGAAAGTGTCACCTCTTTAATTAAGCATAACATTATTTTTCCCCAGCAGTCACGTACAAACAAGGATGGGGTCCAATTACTTAATCTGGCATGTAAAACAATGAGTTTTCAACAATACCTAGGATTGTTAATGCAATTCATTCCTGTCATATGAAACAAAATAATGTTTTGCTTTACTTTTCTAGAAAAATATAAAACAGTCAGCAATTAATAATTGACATTTTTCATAGAGTTTCAAGGATATCAAAAAGTTACTGTGTTCACATTTGTCTCTGCGAGCTGAGCTCCACATGCATTATCTATGCAATAAATTTGAATGTATCCTCGCATTTTCTACAGTGTTATCAGCCTTTTTAGAAACACCTGACCTCGGCTAATTAAAATATGCCAATCACAATTTTCAATATCAGCACTGGTTTCTTTATGAAATAGCGGCTACACTAATTACTGCCGAGTAAGAGACGAGTTGCAGTTATATGTATTTAAAACAACATAATTGTACAGATTGTTGTTATTCTATACCAGTATGTCCAACGGGTATCTCTGTGCAATAGAAAGCTAAGCGGATGGCAAGGTTTAATTGATTGCGTTCACAACCATTTAGAAATGCTGAATCTAGATCTATCTACCTACAAAGTTTCATGTTTATACCTTTTGTTGTTTCAAAGTTATGCCCCGGAGAAGTAAAGCGGATGGACGGACTGACAAGGCGGCGACTATGTGCTCCCCCGAAATTTTTCGCGGAGCGAAAATATTTCATGTTTGATTGCTTCTTTATTAATTTAATGATTTATAGGATTGAATGGTGTCTACTTTCAAACCTCTTTACATAAGAGCTGGTAATTTTAGAATATTTAACCTTTCATTACATGGTAGAGGTTTATTATAAAAGACTAATTTTGTTGCTCGTTTGTGTACTTATTCTAGTGTTTCAATGTATCTTTTAAACCCAGACCACGTTATAACGTTCCAAATTAGGTCGTATGAACATTTTGTGTTATCATAAAAACTACTTTACTGTAACATGTAGAAATATATCTTGTATGGTTGAGTACTTGTTAAATACAGGAAAACCAGGGTAGAATTATTATTGCTTGAATTCCAAAGTCAAATATTGCAGGCAAATTTTCAAAAATATACGGTAGCAGTAGGATTATTCCTTCATTAACATAACTAGGCAAACATCTTGTAAGGCTTTTATTGACTTTTGCAAAGCGTTAGGGTTCTTTAAAATGTCGTAGTTTGTTATCGAACCTTTACCTTCTCCTTTATTTTGGATCACATTCTGTTGCAAGGAAGTATGTTATAAGAAAGAAAAAAGAATATATACAAATTTATGAATTTTATGTTAAAAAAACAAAGTCATATGGATGTAAACAATCGATCAAAGAATAAAATCCGTTTGTATCAGTTGTCAAAAAGAAGAAGAAAAAAATAAATAAATAAAAAACTACAACAACAACAAACAGGGTAGTAAGTTAATATATCTATGTTGACAAAACAAAGATTTGTAATGCAGACGTTAGATGTGTCACATGCACCATTATTGTGTAAGTCATAAAATTAGTAATAATTAGTGTCTAGTATGATCAGGGGAGTGTAATGTGATCTTCTAAAAGTTTCAAGCTTAGTGTATTAGTGCCCCTATTTGCAAGGTTTAATGCTTTTATTGACAATTGTTTTTTCATATTATGTTGATACTTTCAGATAGTATAAAGGGTAAGAGGGCTTTAATAATTCTTGTCAGACGATATAGGTTTAGAATGTTTTGATAATTATATTTTAGATTGTTTTCTTCACATATTATTATTATGTAATATATTTATTATATAACCTCACCTTACCCTTAGATGGCAATCATTCAATGGAAGCCTAGTCAGCATTTCTTGAGAAATGAAAAGAATTGTTGTGAACGCAATAAATTATACCTTGCCGTCCGCTTAGCTTTCTATTGCACAGAGATATCCTTGGACATCCTGGTATAGAATAACAACAATCTGTACAATTATCATAAAACTTGCAATCATTTTAATTTATGAAAGATCATGGCTCTACATGAAAAATATTTATTTTTAAATAAGTTGTTAGTCATTATTAACCATGGCGGAGGAGTGTAAATGAGCCATGTAATAACTAATATTTATACGCACTGTCAACAAACAAACAAAAATTGCTGGCCGTCGGCGATAAGACGAGTTATTTGAAACTAGATATAGACCATAAGTTTCCGTTTTAATTATATATTTTCAAGCTGATTTATGTCATTTATTATTATATGAATCAAAGGATATGTTGAAGATTTTGCTATAGAGTAATGTTTTTAATAGAAAAGACAAGTTAAGTAGATGAATTACAACGAAGGGCAAAATTTAAATGAAATCAGCAAGGGGTCAAATACGACTTCCCATTTAAAGGCTAGATCGTTTAATGTGATAAAACTGTGACATTCCATATTGGATCTTATTAAACTAGATATATTATGATACAGTTTAGTTACAATACTATGTAACACTACAGCTTAAGCTATATTATTACAATCTAGCTATGATGCTACATCTTTAGCAATGGTGTTTCAGTTTAGCTATGCTGCTTCAGAGTACCTATCATAAACTGAAACTTAGCTATGATGCTACAGGTTTAGCTATGGTGCTACAGTTTAGTTGTGACGTTTCAGTTAAGGTCTTTTATATTTAAGCTAAGCTATGATAAATCAGTGGAATTTTTTATGTCATGAAAAACAAATGTTCGCAGCCGTATACATGTACCGCTCACCTTTTTTTCAAATAGAATATTGTTTTTACACTCTGATGCCTTGACCACTCTAACAAATTATTTAAGCCATTTTAGCCCATTGCGTGTATTATTTATACATTGAATTACCTTTAATTTGTTGGCAGGTACACGATTTACCCGTGCGCCCCGTGCAGAACAAGATCTGCTACAAAACGGGTCCACACTAAAGGAGATGAAATACAACATAAGAGAAAACTTTAGTATTGTTAACAAAAAAAGATAAATTACTGTGTAACAATAATTTTACAATTATATTCCCCTTCTCCAAATGTACTGAAAATAAAAGAAAGTCTGATGTGGCGGCTGGTGATGGTCTGAACCGATTGTTATACGAGTACAGTAATTTTCAAATTACCTCTTCAAGGATGAATAGTTAAGTTCAGATTGAAAAACGAATGTAAAATTCAACAATAAGCAAGAGTTTTGTCCCTTAGCCCTAATCTTAAAAAAAGTAAGACCATGTTACATTGACTCAGGTAAACTGCAAGAGATTATATTAAACTTATATTTTATGACATATTATCTTTGTTTCACACTATAGCATAGTAAGTTAAACCGCTTATTATAGCCAATAAATTTTGAAACCTTTGATATCATTAGCTAGTGGGTTCGAAATCTGGCGAGTTTTAAAGAAGCACGCCGCCAGATTGTTGTTAATTTTCATGAAAAGTTTCGAAATGTATTTAAAGTAAAATATTGTGAAGTGAACAAAACAAGCCATTTTACATATTGCAATCGGCACTTAATTTTGTTGTGATTAATGTTTCCGAGGGATCACTTTGTTTCCAGATTTTTAAACTTCACAACAGCAGGTGTCAAGTGCTGTGTGGCAGCTGTAAAAAGTTGCCCCGTACTTCACTTCACTTACTGTGTTAAATTTTTATGATTAATTATTTTTGGTTTCTTAATTGCTTTAAATGCATAACAATATCACACTTAACAAAGAATGAGTTAATGACTTATTGACAAGTTATGTTTCAGTGAGCAGTAATTAATGTGTTTTGTTGTTTTTGTTGTTGATGGTGGTTTTTATTGTTGTGGGCCCGTCTACACCTATCCAAGTCTTGAATGCAAGTATCATATTCTCTTGTGTTGCATAGTGTAGACACCCTACTTGAATTAGTTTTAAAGAGGAGTAATGTGACATCCAAGAAGATAATTCCTTGCAAGAAAGTTAGAACACGTTCTATTTTTCTACAAGTTTTTGGCTGTCAAGACACTGATACACAAAACATGTGCCCCGAAGGTGTGATAGTGTTGTTTTTTTTCATTATTTTCTGACTTTTTTGTTACTGATTCAGTGTTCATGATCTGTAAATTTTAGTAAATGTATACAATATGTTGGTCAGAGGAACAGATCAATACACTGATACACAGAAGAGCAAAAAAAAAATATGTTTTTCAAGTAGTCAAAATGGATTTTAAATGATCTTCTTTATTTAGTGAGTATCATTCATCAAATAAAGAATTTCCATCAATTAATCAGCTCAAAAATATTTTTCTCACATTTTCCATTTTTTTTATAGGAATGTACACATTTCAGTTTCATTTTAGCTAATTGCATCATTTTCCCGCTCTTTTTATTCACATATTTTACAGAAACATGATAGTATTGCAATGACAAAGCTATAAATCCTGGGCAATCTTAATTAGACATTTCAGTAAAAATTGTGCCTGATTAAATGTTGAAAGGGCCATTTATTTAGCTTATCTAAATGTGACATGTAAGAAAATTGAATAGGTGTAGACACGGCCTACTCTTGATGTTACTCATCTTTTCTTGTTGTTGATGATGATTTATGTTGTTGTTGTTGTACTTATTAAAGCGTGTCAACAATTTTATGCAATAGATATAATGTAGGTCATGATGAGTTTAAAAGTGATAAACAGCAAAGATTAATTACGACAAACTTTTATAACAGCGCGAAGTTCATCAAATTATTAAGGCATTGTTATTTGAGAGATAAAATAGTAGGAAAGTAAGATAAATAATATAATGATGACACTTACTGTAAAATATTATTATATGTTGATGATAAACTGTATGGTATATTTAATTGTTATTCACACACCTACAGGAACGATTCTGGAACAATAGATATTATATAAAATAAAAATTATGTATCAATATTATCATTTTCGGGCGTTTTCAATCCACCGGGGTTCTACCGGGGCTCTGCCTGGATCGTCCTGGGCTCTACCGGGGCTCTGCCTGGGTCAACCGGGGCTCTTCCGGCGTCATCCGGGAACGACCGGGGAAGCACCGGCATGAACCGTAGCTGCACCTGGGCTCTGCCTGGATGATCCGGAGCGTATCCTGGGTGGTTAGTTGAGAACTACCGTAGTGCTGCCGGGGTAAGTGTGACCGCAACAATAATTTCACCCCGGATCGTCCCGGATCATCCCGGTAACTTACCGGGATGATCCTGGGCTCTGCCGGGAGTAAGTGAGACTGAGGCTTAAGGTCGTTGACTTCAAACCACTTGCCCCTCACCTCTGTGGGACAATCCCGACTAGGGCTTTGGATTCGTTTATGTGAGGAAGCTATCCAGCAAGCTTACGGAACGTCGGTGGTTCTACTCAGGTGCCCGTTCGTGCCTGAAATAATGCACGGAAAGGCACCTGAGGTCTTCCTCCACCAGTAAAGCTGGAACGTCGCGATATGACCTATACTGTGTCGATGTGACGTAAAACCCAAAACAAACAAAACAAAATAAAAATACGCTCCCAAGTTTGACTAAGTTTAGCGAAATATTCCGGTTTATATAAAGTGCGTTTAAGAACCTCTGTATTTGATATGAAACAACAATTTTTTTATTGAACGGAAATAGGATCATTTTATTTCCGGAAAGTATCACATTGTCCACTTAAATACAAGGAGTAGTGTTTCATCAGAAATAAGGGCCATTATATTGTTTTCTTCTAAACAAGCATAATTTATCTCCTACTCGGAAAGCATACTTATTACGAATCTTTAAAAATGGCTTTTTGTTTGTGTTTTTTATTGTTTGTTGTCTTTTTCTTCAGTTTTACCCTCAAACCAAGTGCATTTTCTGTATAATGATTTGTGCGACGGCTGCTGCTCCCTCGGGAAATAAAGGTGCTGATGCAATTAATCTACTTTAAATTTTTTTCACAGGCCTGTCAAAAATCCAATACAATTCATGGATAACAAATAGAGCATCAATGTAAATATATTTCCTAGGCTACAGTTTGCTAGTGTCAGAATCAAAGTAAACCTTTGCGATCATCGGAACAAGTTGTTTCTACATGACACGATCATGTTGAATTCATATAAAAAAGAACACGATTCTAACCCTAAACACGCTAACATATCGTCCTATATATACTTAACCACAGATAACATATCGTCATTACAAATAAACTTGTCTGCACTCAACCACAGCTAACATATCGTCATTACATATAAACTTGTCTACACTCAACCACAGCTAACATATCGTTATTACATATTAATATGTGTACACTTAACCACAGCTAACATATCGTCATTACATATAAACTTGTCTACAATACAACACAGCTAATATATCGTCATTACACATAAACATGTCTTCACTAAACCACAGGTAAAATATCGTCATTACATATAAACCTGTCTGTACTAAACCACAACTAAAATATCGTCATTTCATATAAACATGTCTACACTTAACCACAGCTAAAATATCGTCATTACATATAAACCTGTCTATACTAAATCACAGCTAAAATATCGTCATTACATATAAACCTGTCTATACTAAACCACAGCTAAAATATCGTCATTTCATATAAACATGTCTACACTTAACCACAGCTAAAATATCGTCATTACATATAAACCTGTCTATACTAAACCACAGCTAAAATATCGTCATTACATATAAACCTGTCTGTACTAAACCACAACTAAAATATCGTCATTTCATATAAACATGTCTACACTTTACCACAGCTAAAATATCGTCATTACATATAAACCTGTCTGTACTAAATCACAGGTAAAATATCGTCATTACACATAAACCTGAGTTTACTAAACCACAACTAAAATATCGTCATTTCATATAAACATGTCTACACTTAACCACAGCTAAAATATCGTCATTACATATAAACCTGTCTATACTAAACCACAGCTAAAATGTCGTCATTTCTTATAAACATGTCTACACTTAACCACAGCTAAAATATCGTCATTACATATAAACCTGTCTATACTAAACCACAGCTAAAATATCGTCATTACATATAAACCTGTCTATACTAAACCACAGCTAAAATATCGTCATTACATATAAAACTGTCTATACTAAATCACAGCTAAAATATCGTCATTACATATAAACCTGTCTATACTAAACCACAGCTAAAATGTCGTCATTTCATATAAACTTGTCTACACTTAACCACAGCTAACGTATCGTCATTTCATATAAACCTGTCTATACTAAACCACAGCTAAAATATCGTCATTACATATAAAACTGTCTATACTAAATCACAGCTAAAATATCGTCATTTCATATAAACTTGTCTACACTTAACCACAGCTAACGTATCGTCATTTCATATAAACATGTCTATAATAAACCACAACTAAAATATAGCCATTATATACAAAAAATATCTACACTTTATTATCAAATCTAATTTACCATCAAAATAGGTAAGATAAACATGATTCCTTTATTATTAAATGTAATTCCGGTAAGTTTATTCAACAAAACACGTAATGCTCCTAAACTGTTTTATTATTAGTACGTATAATGTCGTGTCATCATATATCTGATATGAACAACGCAATACGATTTTGTATAGGTGAATCTCTGAAATAAAACTGTTAATTTTTTATTGTTTACCAAATTTAGACGCTGCACGCCTCCAGATGAGCAAAAATTTTCAAGAAAATCAATATTGAGAAAAATGTACTAAAATTGAAGAAAGACAAAATCATTCAAGATTCAAGCGATACTTTACATGATCTATGTAGTTTAAGACTGAAATATGGTGATACAATACTGCATTTAATCACCATATTTCTACTGCGTTACTAACGCAGTAAGGGTTGGTTTTGCATATGCTGACAACTTTTTGGTAATTTTCTTTGATACTAAGTACCGATTGCAATGTATGAATTGCTTTATTTGTTCATCTCACAATATTTTACTTTTAAATACATTTCCAAAATTTTCATGAAATTAACATGAATCTGGAGGCGTGCTGCTTTAAATAAGAAAAAAAGATATTCCAACAAATGACGCAAGAGACAATAAAAAATTATGCATTAAATCGTACCATGTACAGTAGAAATTCTGAGTTTCACAATGTGTTTGAATATTTTTGCATACATAAATTGGGTAAATGTTTCGTCGATCACAGTATTAATGAGAATAATATGCAAAATATCTATCACACACAAAATAGACATTTTCTGCTTGATATCTAAATTTACTAAAATGATATCAATTTGATTTCATTCTTACATAAAATTTTGTATTGATACTACATCGCAACTAATACGTTGCTTAATACTGTATATACATATTAAATATTCTTATCAACTATAATTATGATTTGTTTAGTTAAAAAACCAAAGGATTAATCAGAGAGAGAAAGAAGGGGATAGAGAGGGGGCAAGGGGGTTTATTGAGAGAGAACTGACATACAGTATATACATGTTGATGAGTACACATCAGCTGTATCGCAACATTTACCTTCATTTCCAGGTATAAGAGCTACTACACTTCCAGATGTTGAACTTATCTGGAACTTTTTTGTTCTTGAAACATTTATATCGTTACAAAAATACACCAGTTGAACAAAAATTACAGCGGGATAGATAATCTGTCAGTAGTTTAACTTGATTTACGTGCCATGCTTTATGAAGAGTAAGCAAGAGAGAATACGCCTGGCCTATTTGCTATTTTATAAACAAATGTTTTATATCTGCGTATTAAACAGTGTATGAACAGTTTATACAATGAGTTAATTAGTGTAAATATTTGTGTCAATGAAGATAAATTATGTGATGAATTTCATTATAAATGGTGGGAATATCATAGAGCGACTAAAGCCGCTGTGAGAAGGATTATTTGGGTATGTTGAAAAATAAAATGCAAGCAGTTTTCGACAGCGGAAAACAAAACTCCATGACTTGTGTGCAAACGGCCTTACAAGAACAATTTTAAGTGGACACATACTTCATGAAGAGTGGGTATCAAGTAGGTCTTTGTGTTTACTGCAATAAGTCACAAACATTAAACAAAAATGTGTGAAACAAATGGCGTCTTAGACAATGTTACTTTAGCAAGGAGGGAGAATCCGGTGGATGTTTTAAATTCGTCTTGTGGAAATATAACACAAGATGGCGGCCACGCGGGAAATATTTCACGTGGTGGTGGCAACAGGAGAAGTTACGCTAGTTACCAAAAATTTTCATGTGGTTACTGCGACACAGCATGTATATACAGCGCCATTGAGACATTGTTTATCATTGGAATAGTGGCAAACGTGTTTGTAATAACACGAGTCATTCGTGACCGGAAGTTACATGACCCGACGTTTGTTGCTATAGCAGCTTTAGCTATTGCTGATTTACTGTTTCTTACTCTAAATCTGACAACATCATTTGAAAGAGTTATCTTATCTGTCACATGCTCATCTCCAGTTATAATTAGTTCACCATATTATATTCTGAAATCCATTTTCTGGTTCTCAGCAAATACACACGTAGCTTTGCTGGCAGTTTTGAGGTATATTACGTTGGCTTATCCTTTGAGAACTAATGCGTTTCTAACAATTAAAAAGGTGATAATATCGTCTGTAGTTGTGTGGATGATTGGAATAATAATTACAGGAAGTCTAACAACACTTATTGGAGCACGAATTATTCTGGCTGGACGATCCCAGGAATTTTTGCTATTTTTATGGCTATCGGTTTACTTTTTACCATTGATTATAACATGCGTTCTTCATATTTTGAAAATATTTCTGGTCAAAGGTTCCATAACTGTCACAACAACTGAATCTACCCGGATGTCGATACAGCGCATGTCAAAAATAGTTGTTGTTGTTATCGTAATGGCGGCTGTTCTTCCATTACCGAGACTTATACATAAATGCTTAAAACTTGCTGGACGAGATGTATATCCACCTAGTGATTTTCGAACTCATTTTGGTGAAATCGCAGATTGTTTATTTCTCATTAACAATTTCATCAATCCGTTCATTTATGGATTTTTGTCTGAAAAGTTTCGTGGAAGCTTAAAGGCGATGTTCTCTTGTTTACCTGGGGTTAATGAGGACAGTATTGTCACGTCTGATACACCATTGTCATCAAGAAAGATGAATTACAATCTAGGGGAAATGCCGAGAAAATACAGTTACGCTGATAGTTTGGACAGTGTTAATGGTGTGTAACTAAACTGATATCTCATTGTTGATATTGTATAGTGAAATCATCATAGATATCTATACGTTGTGATACTATATATATAATGACACCAAACAAACAAAAAATCGTCATATACAGTATCATATATAAAGAAATATAATGTTCAAAAGTGTAAATTGACTCGAGTATAGTTGATATCAAATTCTGAAAAACTGTGCTACCATGTAAATAGACTCAAGTATAATTGATATCAAATATTGAAATAATGTGCTACAATATAAATTGACTGAAGTAAAATTGATATCAATACTGAAATAATGTTCTACAATGTAAATAGACTCAAGTATAACTGATATCAATACTGAAATAATGTGCTACAATGTACATAGACTCAAGTATAAATGATATCAATACTGAAATAATGTGCTATAACATAAATTGACTAAAGTATAATTGATATCAAATGCTGAAATAATGTGCTACAATATAAATCGACTAAAGTATAATTGATATCAAATGCTGATAAAGTGTGTTAAAATATACCGGTATATAGACCCTTTCATTTAAGACCGTATTCAAGTTATCGCCCTTGGACGACGTCATTGGGGGATACAGTTCAACTTTTCAACTTGATACTTTTTAATTCATACTCTGCTTATCAAATATTTAAAAAAAAAAACACACAAAAAAAACACATTACAAAAAAAATTGTGTAACACGTTCACAGAAATTCGTTATTAACTGAATTATAATTTTACGTATTTTTGACTGTGCCAGTTGGTAGGACTCTGGATCGAGTATCAAATCAGTAAGGCATGACTTATTAAGTCCCTAGGATGATCCATAACAAAATTCGGACCATAAATATTTTGACAACTAACAAAAGTGACGTAATCTGATGTGATGTTATAACTCTAAAAATACACCCTGGTGATTTATGATATCACAGCCAAAAGCCGCTTGTATATACAACATATGCACCCTGTTAATTAATATGTTACGGCCCAGTGGCGCTTATGTATACACATCTATTTATCTATGAAATAAGTTACATGGAAAAGGTCTTTATTTTCTAACAATAAAAATAGATTTTTAATATCAAAATTATCTTATTATTGTCTGTTGCGAATCTAAAATTATAAAAGTCAATGCCACATGGTTTTCGTTCTTTCCACAATATTTATATAATTATATCCTTC
This sequence comes from Ruditapes philippinarum, assembly GCF_026571515.1. NCBI lineage: Eukaryota > Metazoa > Mollusca > Bivalvia > Venerida > Veneridae > Ruditapes > Ruditapes philippinarum. The sequence continues at coordinate 29,238 of NW_026854920.1, forward strand.
GCTGATTCTTTGAAACATTTTTATATGGCCTAATGAAAAAGAATCAGTAAGTATTGACAGAATGCATTCTGATTTTGTTCTACTAAAGCTTGAAAAACGATCATTAAAATACATTGACAATCTTATTTTCATGTTTGTCACATTATACGCCTGATTTTTCTAAATGACAGAAAATAACCAAGAAAAGTAGAAAATGGCCATTTAAATTTATAATAGGCGATTTCAATGTGTATGGGTGTTTATAAAATATTAAAATTTGATTTAGTCACTACCTTTTTTATCCTGGTGTTACAGAAAATCTTGATCTAATAAATATAGATCTAGTCACTGAAATTTCGCTATTTCACTCCGTAGCGAGAATTTATCTCAATGTTTGTTTTTGTATATTTCCTATTGTCTTGATATTGAATTTATGTATGCATGCGTAAACTTTTACTGTTATAATCATAATTGAACGATCAGCATTTACGCATTTGACTTTTCAATAAGCTTACATTCTATGCGGCCTGCATAGTTTTATCCCCCATTTACGTCACATCCGGTAAGGGAAGTAACTCTTCCCGACTGTTATCGCTTTAATGAAAGGGTCTATAGACCCCAATATAATTGATATCAAATTCTGAAATAACGTGTTTTATTCAAATAGACGCAAGTATAATTGATAAAATAACATTTTTTATATTCCTTGTAAAATTACTGTCTGTTTTAAGACATCGTGCAATATTGGTGTTGTAACTATAACACATAGTGCCAAATTACTAATAATTAACATTTGTATACAATGTATATATACTTATAGGGATAAGAAATAAATCGTGAAAGGTATTTTTTCTTATCATGTGCTTTACGCATAAATCACAGTTCAATTTACAATATTACAAAAACTACAAATTGGAAAATGTCTTAGTAAATGAGTTAACCACAGTAAACCGTGGAGAGTTACATTAATTAGACACACTTAGGAGATAATGTCATTGCAATATTTCAAGATTTTATTGATAAGTCTTTAGGCCTCCGGCACATATACGTATACAATATAATATAAATACATAGACAATGAGTGATACAGACATGATTACATACAAAACTAACCGTATTTCACTAAGGCGTCACACTGTCCCGAATTTGGCATCAGATGGACACACGAATATGGAAATGTTCAAAGTCGGATCTGATCGTAATAACATCGTGCCATTCGTGAGGGCATCTTTTGCCATCGTATGATCCCCGGCTAAATATTTCAAGCTTCGGCAGCTACTTTGTGAGAGGTTCCAAAATCTTTGGCATGCCAAAAAATTGTCCGAAGACATTGCGAAGGTCCATTTTCGTGTTGAATTCGTATGTCAATTTTGCCCTTCGTAAGGCTGTCGTGAAGCCATCTTGTCAAATAGTGTAGTCTTCGTCTTTTCTTCGTGTGATCATCGGTGCAATCTGACATTTTTAGCCTCAAGAAGACAAAACGAAGTAAATACGAAGATTTCCGATAGTCTTAAAAAGGGAACACGACTACGTGAAGCCCCCGCAATACCGTCGTGTCACCATCGTATTTTGGTACGATGTCATTGAGAAGGGACCACGATGAGGCCGAAGTAAGCAATTTTTAATGTCTCAAGCGCTGCATGTTTATCATGGTGGACATATGAACGGCTAGACCATTTTTCTCATCTGTCACTCTTGCACATCTCTACGGAGACATCAAAAGCTTCCATTATGTATTTATTACTATCAATTTACAATTATTTTCAGTTTATTACCTGCAGAATAACATGCTTTGGTGATGAGTAAACCGATAAAAAGGAGGCAGCAGCACTGCTACTTTAAATACACCTTAGAAAATATGATGAGGCCTACAGGCCCACCTTGGGTGGTATGATAAAGTTTTATCAAATATGATAAACAAGATCAACAAGGAAAGTCAGCGTTCAATGAACGCAACACCCGCATGACCCAGCAACAAGAACCAAGTAACACAAAAGGACCCCCCCCCCTTGAAAAAAGGACAGGGCGCAAGGTAGAGCACGGATCGGCTTATCACTTATATGATACATAAGGTGAAAAAAATGGTAAACAACAAGGAAATCAAAGAAAACAAATAAATGATTGATTTATTAGATAAATAAAACTGGGGACAAAAGGGTAAATACTTACCGTAGACGAAAAAACAACAAGGGACACCGGCAAAAGTGTCACCAAAACAGTATGAAATAACAAAGACGTGCTTCTGAGAAATAAAGAGGGGCGCCGCCTTGGACACCGGTCAGCAGCATAAATACTACTGGGGAGTTTAAACCGGTTAATGGTGCACCAAACCTCGCTCTTAGCTCCACCATGTTCCTATAAAAGAGACGGTGTAAATAAAATGAATCTCCGCAAAGTTAATTTATAACAGTTGTTATGTTTTTAAAAGGTAAAATAAGTAAAACACCGAAATGATCATGTAGATACATATAAATGAATACCCATATGACCATAACAAAGGTACTCAATATTTTAAAGGAAGACAGAGTAACAAAAAATCACTTACAAGGGCCCGACAAAGCAAGGCAGAAGACGAACATTAAGGCAATTCAGTCCCAAATGGCATTAAGAACTGTCCATCATAAAGTATCCCACTTGGTCCGTCAGATGTAATAAAAAGAGGAAAGGACCAAATGTTAAAGTGTTGAACACTAAGCATGCGGTATAGTTGGTCCGTCAGCTGTAATTAAAAGAGGAAAGGACCAACTGTTAAAGTGTTGACCACTAAGCATGCGGTATATCTAAAAAAGTAGGGTCAAAACCTCTTTTGGTTAAACGTTTAATAATAAAATTTTAGTAAAAGCCACAGACAAATTACAATGACATCTCCATTAAAATCATTTTTGAATCACTACTGAATTTTGAGATTAAATCAAAGTTACGATTGTAACATTTTGTAAAATATTTACGTAATTTATAATAGCGGTAGCCCTGTTTGAGTAGCTTGCTAGTAAAGAAAATATTTAGCTTAAAATCCTTCACGTTGCTAAAAGCTCTAGAAAATCTAATTTACTGAGAAACATATACCCCGCCAGATGTGCATGCGGTACGTCTCCATCTAAATGCGGAGAGTTTACTATACCATAGTCAAAGTCCCCACTTTTATCATAGAAGAATTGTTTTGATAGTAATATGCAGAGCCAAAATAAAGGTAAAACGTAGTTTAATCAGCTCACGATACCTGAAATTTGCCGGGTTGGCCGAGGGTTGTATACCAACTGGAGGTGAAGATCACTTGACGCCTTCGTAACCACGTACAAAGGCATCGTACTCAAAATACGACGTCGTGTACCTATCCTGTGACCTTCGTGTGTCCTGCTGGTAAACTACTTGGTACAAAATTGCATCTTTGAGGTGACTTCGTGTGTGTATCGGATGCGATCGCGTGACCTTCGTAATGAATCGTGTGTGACTCGGATGCGATCGCGTGACCTTCTGTAGGAATCGTACTTGTTTTGGGCTGTTGAGAGACTGTCGACCAATTTAGGGGCTATCTTCGCACGAAATTAAAAATTTCATATTCGTATGCCCATCTTGTGTCAATTTCGGGACAGTGTGACGCCTGCATTATTCATTGAAAAATATCAAAATAACTTAGTCTTTTATCTAGTGCGTAGAACAGGTACATTGCAGTGTTTCTAATTTCATTGTTGTTAGACATTAATGAGTAAAATAAGAAAATTTCATTGCACACACTAAGGAGATACTTTCATAAGACAAACTTAGGAGATAATTTTTAAAGCACACTTAGGAGATAATTTCATTAAACACATTTAGGAGATAATTTCATTAAGCACAATTAGGAGATAATTTCATAAGACAAACTTAGGAGATAATTCCATTAAACACACTCAGGGGATAATTTTATAAAACACACTTAGGAGATAATTTCATTTATCACACTCAGTAGATAATGTTATAAAACACACTTAGGTGATAATTCCATTAAACACACTCAGGAGATAACTCTTTAAAACACACTTAGGAGATAATTTCATAAGACAAACTGAGGAGAAAATTCCATTAAACACAGTCAGGAGATAATTTCATAACACAAACTTAGGTGATAATTTCATTAACCACATTTAAAATGTAATTTCATTAAAGACACTTTGGAGATAATTTCATTAGACAAATTTAGGGGCGTCCGTGGCCGAGTGGTTAAGGTCGTTGACTTCAAACCACTAGCCCCTAACCGCTGTGGGTTCGAATCCCGACAGGGACTTGGGATTCTTTCATGTGAGGAAGCTATCCAGCTAGCTTACGGAACGTCGGTGGTTCTACTCAGGTGCCCGTTCGTGCCTGAAATAATGCACGGAAGGGCACCTGAGGTCTTCCTCCACCAGTAAAGCTGGAACGTCGCGATATGACCTATACTGTGTCGATGTGACGTGAAACCCAAAACAAACAAAGACAAATTAAGGAGATAATTTCGTTGAACACACGTACGAGACAATTTCATTAGACACACTTAGGAGATCATTCGTTCCGTTTTTTACCAACCTCAGTTACTATGTGTACTGTAATATTGACGATAATAATGATTGTATTCAAAAGAAAAAAGAAATTAATATTTAACAACTGTCTAGTCGTTTAAGCCTCGGTCTCACTTACTCCCGGCAGAGCCCAGGACCATCCCGGTAAGTTACTCTGCCTGGATGATCCGGGACGATCCGGGATGAAATTATTGTTGCAGTCACATTTACCCCGGCAGCACTACGGTAGTTCCCTACTTACCATCCAGGATGCGCTCCGGATCATCCAGGCAGAGCCCAGGTTAAGCTACGGATCATGCTCGTTTCCGGATGACGCCGGAAGAGCCCCGGTTGACCCAGGCAGAGCCCCGGTCGATCCAGGCAGAGCCCTGGCAGAGCCCAGGACGATCCAGGCAAAACCCCGGTAGAACCCCGTAGGATTGAAAACGCCCGAAAATGATAACATTGATACATAATTTTTATTTGATATAATATCTATTGTTCCAGAATAGTAATTCATGATGATTTTCTGAAAAATCCTTCTGCCATACTGGATAAAGGGAAATGGGAAGGCTTTTAATACAAACAAGTGCAATCATCGCAAATTGTCGTTATTCTTTTGAAACGAACCGGGGCTTTGCCGGGGCTCTACCGGGATCAACCGTAGCTCTACCTTTATCCTCCGGGGCTTTGCCTGTAGTTACCGGGGCTCTGCTGGCATATACCGGGGCTCTTCCGTAGCTCTGCCGGCTATACCATACCCCGGATCATCCCCGGTTTGTGCCGGCAGAGCTACGGTGTTTTCCCGGTATAACCCCGGTCGTTCCCGACAGAGCTAAGGATGAAGCCGGCAAAGCTATACCTTCCCGGATCATCCCGGACCACTCCGTCGATATTAAATATTTTATTCATTCCGGGGTCGAATGCCGGATGTTCCCGGATCATCCCGGATCATCAAGGACGTTGCCGGCAGAGTTACGGATGTACCCGGGTTATTCCCGGTCGTACCCCGATCACCCCGGACGTCTACCGGATGTGAGTGAGACTGTAGCTTAACGAGTACATTATACCGTCAAGTGGTGTACGAGTGCATTAATATACGTCCTATATAGCTATAATAATAACATTTCTAAAATCATAAGTAGAAGTTAAATGAAAAACAAAGATTATATAGAGTTAACGCACGTTTTTCCGTGTTATAACGTCTGCAGAGTCCCGAGGAACGGTTGGTGCCCGAGCCCGGTAAAACAGATTCATGATGTATATTATATATAAAACACAAACATTTAATCATTGTGCTTGAACGGTATTTATCCAACTCTACATGTTTTATGTATGTGTTTTATTTTTTCCGGGGCCAACAACTTGAGAACCGAACAAAATTTCGAATATTAATTGATTTAACAAAGTTTAACTTTGGACATATATTAACTTAAGAAAAACATAACATTACTCTACCAAAGACAAAACAGGCGCCTCAGAAATTCCTAGAATGATTACAGATTGGCGGTAGGAAAAAGATCAGTGACATCAAATTCAATTTCAGAATCGTTTTTTAAGCACGAGTTTTAAAAAAAAAATCAGGCATAAAACATTATTCTCTCAAAGAAACATACAGAACATTTATCAATATAAACGTCAATAAAACAACGTTTTCTTATATTCATTTTGTGCTTTCCATTTTTGTAAGTTAATCGGGGGATTAAACTGAATGACAGATTCTATTTGTTTACATTGACAAGAAAGGGCGACAACCAAGATAAAAGGCGATGTGTATACGCCGTATTGCCGGCATATTACTTGAATGCTGCTCGACGTTATGCGACTGAGGCCCTCGAATTAATAATTCCAATAAAACAAGAGCGCATGACTCTGGCAAACAGGCCAAATCGTCATTTTTTGTTTGTATGTATTGCGCATAGGTAAAACCGGGCTATAAAAAGAGCGCGTGACTATGTTAACGCATGGTTTTGGCCCCGTTATAACATGGGCAAAAGAGGGAAAAATAGCCGATTTTATGCTATAATTACAAAACAGTTTGCTGCGGGTAATTATTATTGTACCTAGAAAAAAATCCCCAATATTAAGATACTTAAAACTGTATTCACTTCTTATTTGAAAATGTTCAGTCTACTTTTCAAATATACCATTAAATATGTTTTTCTAATAAACAATATTATATATTAATTTTCAAAAACCTGTCATGAAAATGATATGAGAAAAAAGTCTTTGCATTGCTTACCTTAGACACCTTTTTATATAAAATGTGGTTTACTTGATTCCTTTTTTTTTATTTATTTATTTCTCCTTATTGTACAATGCAAACAATAATTCCAGAAATTATACAAGGTGTGTAAAGAAGTACAGTAACTATGAAATTTGATATCATAACAGTGTCCTGAAATAATACACAGAAATTCATGCATTTGCAAAGTATTATATGTATTTTCTTATTATATTATTTTTAAAAAAGCAAAGTTGTTTCTGCATTTCAACGTTCAATGAATAAAGATTTAAGTTACAGAACAACAATAAGTGGCATACTTTTCTTACAGCTAATATATTATTATAATAATAATTATTAAAACATTACATTTACAAATGTAAAATTAAGTCCGTATTACCAAGCTTAGAGGCTTTTAAAAATCAATTACTATTTTTGGTTAACACAGAAATAATCAATGCCAAAAAGATGCTTAGGATTTAAGCAATACAGGACGTATGGAAAGAATACATAAAATTAGTCAATGAAAACAAAAGTTCCTTGCATTATAAGCTGCAAATGCGGTTTATCTAATATATAAATTACACAAAAGTTTGGAAACGCGAAGTGGTTGAAACGAACAATAAGAAAGAGGCTATAAGATATATTTTTCTATTAGAAATGATTGGTATTCTCTTATTGAAAGTCTAGCAAAATACTTTCTAAAGAATTTAAATTCGAAAAATACCTCCTATCAATTTCTAAGCCTTTTCGTCGTTACATGATAAAATTCCGTATACGAAATCGTAGTTTTCCAATAGAAACATGATATTGGGACCGAATCCCAATCAATCAAAGAATAAGGTAAGATAAGGCGACGTATTTCATAAATTATTCTAACGCGCTTTGTTGAATAATGAAAGGAAGAAATTTTTGAAACCTCACTTTTATAGACGCGCAAATACATTCAGGCCTGAACAACTCATTAATAAAAAAAATGAGAGCGAATATTTGAAATTATGTAAATTGGTTAGGTCTATTATATCTTATACTGGTAATTATGTTGGGTATTAGTTTTATCAATATTTAAGATAAAGAAAGTATCAGTTGATATAATCAAGCAAAAATTTTCAGGCTGGAAAATAAATTCCATTTATCACGTGACATTCAGTTACAATGTAATTATACTTGTTTAATACCAGCATCTACTTTACTGAGACACTTTACTTACAGTGATGCAAGCTAGCTGAGTTTGTTTATTGCCTATTAAACAAATTTGTAAGTTTTGTAAATGGTCATGGCAAATGAGAGTAATTTTTGCTAAGTTCCTATATGAAAGTAGTGTTATGCGCTCATTTTGTAGTTCTACTGAAGGTGGATTGAATTACAACACAATGTTCCGTTTTATATTTTAATGTTTCTTTCTTAGTGGAATACCACAGATAATATATATTAACATATACACAGGTTATCCTGATGTTTACAAATTAATATTACAAACAGTAACAATTATTTCTAGTGGAGAGCCATAACGTTATCCCTTGGAAATCCAAAAACTAACTGACCAAATTTTCTATCTTTACAATATTTCTAAAAATGGTTTCGTTTTAAACTGACCAATAAAATTTAAACATCTATGTTTCTTAAATAACAAAATGACCAATCAGGTTTCAATACAAAATAATGTAACATAGCAACATAGAATTTATAACAACAATCATCACCTGGATCTTTTATCAGTCATAAGGTTTAACAACATGATAAGTACAGACAGCTTAATTGACCTTATCACCTATATATTATAAAACTTTTAGCCAGTTGATTGGACAAAGAGGAAAAGCCGCATTTTAATGTTCCAGTTACATAATTTTAAATTTGACATCTGTTATTGAAACATATAATATTTGTAACTTAACATATTTGAAATTTCACAAATTTTGTTTTGAAAATATGACCTTTTAGAAAATGATTATATATATATAAATATTTGTGTTTAAAAGAAAATCATCATGCATATTTATTCTTTTTTTTTATATAAATGAATTTTATCATTTTAAGGCTGCACAACACATCTCCCTCCTTTAAGACTATTTCACTCCTGTGAAATGCAGCATAAATACGATATAACAAAAATAAATATCATTAAATTAGAATAATGTTTACGTAAGATATTCAGTTACAGACATATATCGTGAATATAAAGCACCGATTTTGCTGAAAAGCGTAAATACCATTCACTAATAATAAATATCCTAATCACTGTCTTATTGTAAACAACACAGTTTTAATGACGTCTATTTCTGTTGTATTGTCCTCTCTGTCCTTGTTGTCTTCCATGATGATATTGACCTCTCCATTCATGTGGGAACCCGGTTTTGCATGTACTTGAAAGATCTTGATTTCTGTTTCCTCTTTTTTGACATAGATATTTAGTTTTGTCTTTCAACTGAGCAATCTCATTTCTCAAGTTGTAGTTTTCATAATTAATACCCTAAAAGCATTTTGACTAGGAAATGCTATGTTACACATCACCTGTCCGTATAAAATGATTGTCCTCAATCATAGTCATAATACATAATGAATACAATAAAAAGAAACATACAAAATCATACAAACAAATCGGATATCCTCAATTATACACACAAACATACAAAATTTATTATACTAATGTATTCAAAATGTTTTTTTTTCGGAAGTACATTGTTTTTAAATTTTCTATTTGAATAGCACTTTGTCAGTTACAATATGTATCTTCCTGTATTGTTTTTTTTATTTTATTTTTGTAAGTTACACATTATAGTTTTAAAATAATACAACAACATTTTATCAATGTGCACATTTATATACAAAAATCATTGTGAATTTGAAGAAATAGCAATTAACGTGGTATTCCTTTATTGATAGTTACAACATAAGTCTTTATGTTAAAATTAAATTATCTCAAAAAGGAAATCTTACATTAGACACGAAAAATGTGTCTTTGACAATGTAATAAAAATTACCTATGCTAAATTTGCGACAATCAGTAGAATAATTGAAGTCTTCAAAACACAAAAATACATAATTGTTTGGCATTATCTTAATATATCATATGCGACTGTAATTGATAAGTCAGGCCTATTTCGGCATAAAATACAACAATATTTTTAATTTTATTATGGTACCTTTGTACTCATACAGTATTTAACTTTCTGTTATGCTGAGATTTTAGTATGACCCTGTACGGCTACGCAACATTGCTAATCTCACATATTAGTATTATTTTTTCTCAACTCTGTATAACATATTTTACATGCAACATGCATTAGTGGACTTTGACTTAATATAAATATATGCAACAACAATGGTCAGCCACTTAAGTATTAACAATTTTGTTTTCAAATCAATTTCATGTGTAATATATTTGTATGTATGTAACATTTACTATGGTAGAGGTTTAGTATTGTCTATGCAACATTGATTTAGTATGATAATTTTCAACACATTTTGTTTAACTTTGCTATAATAACAATAATTTGTATGTCTCTGGATTGATTTTTAAGTATTAAATTCATATTTGACGTCTTGTATAATCATCCCTTTTTGCTTTTGTAAAATTCAACGCAAATTATTTTTTTTTCTTGACATATCTTTTTTTTATTTTTCCTTTTTCCTTTTATGAAATTTTTAAAGAAAATCTATGACATAAGTAAAAATAAAGCTACAGATGATACCTTTAAACAAATATTACAGTATTCGGGTGGCGTCCATGGCCAAGTTGTTATAAGGATTTTGACTTCAAAGCAATTGTTACTCACTGCTTTGGGTTTGAGTTACATCAAGTTATTTAGTTGTTTTTTTTTGATCGCCATATTACCTTTACTTTATTAGTGCCTGAAATAATGCACGTTTCTGTAGAAAAGCTGAAAACTCGACTTATTACCGTTACCTCATAGACAGGACTGATTTTGAGAATTTTGTTCTCTATAAGATGCTAGAGGCATTTTGTAGTACAAGTGGTATCTTGGTGCATTTTACCTATTTAAGGTTTGCTGAATCCGATAAAGGTGGATACCAAATTGAAAAACTTGATCTTGGCCATTGAAATGGCCATTTAAAATGACCACTAAAATGGCCGCCAAATTTCTTTATTATAAATGGATGATATATCAAATAAAAGTTTTAAGGAAAGGAAAAGCTTGAAATTTGTCACAAAGCATGTTTAGGTAAAAACAAATTCGACAACAAAACAGAATTAAAAAAAAACAAACAAGATGGCGAGCATTTTTCTATAGGTCAATTTAATAGTAATATAGAAGTAATATTAAAGATAGTACTGGAAATTTTAAGGCATTTAAACATAAGAGACTAGAATGTAAGAGATAAAATTTCTGGAAAGTCCCTACTCCTTTGAACCATTTATAAGGTTTACGCAGCGAACACTACACTCTTATTTTCCCTGCACTTTTTGCTAGATTGCAAGCATATAGAGTGGCTACTCAGATTCCTACTTATACAGCGTGCGTATACGAGGGGTTAAAACGGTGCATGTAAAATATTACAGGCACCTTTCTCTTGGGTTTTGGTGTTCGTTGTTCTGTTATCGGTCGTCGTCTTTGTTCTTTTGTTATCGGTTCTCGTCGCATTTCTCTGTTGTCAGTTCTTCTGTTATTGGTCGTGACTTTTGTTCTACTGTTAGTTCTCGTCGCATTTCTCTTGTTCTTCTGTTATTGGTCGTGATTTTTGTTCTTCTGTAATCGTCTGTTGCATTATCGTCTGCAAGTATTTGTATCTTCATTCGGTGGTCTTGGTCTCAGTTCTTTTGTTGTCAGATGTTCTGTTATCGTTCCTTTCTCTGCTTTTGTGTTATCGGTCGTCGTCTCCGTTCTATTATCGGTTCTCGTATTCGTTCTTCTGCGTTCTTCTGTCATCGGTTCTCGTCTCTATTTTTCTGTAATCAGTCTTGGTCTCCGTTTTCTTGTAATTGGTTCTCGTCTGTTATTCTGTTATCGGTCCTAGTGTCTATTTTTCTGTTGTCTTGTTGTCAGTTGTTCTCTGCTTTTGTATTATCGGTCGTCGTCTCCGTTCTACTATTATCGGTTCTGGTCTTCGTTCTTCTGCGTTCTTCTGTCATCGGTTCTCGTCTCTATTGTTCTGTAATCAGTCTTGGTCTCCGTTTTGTTGTTCATTCTTCTGTCATCGGTCCTCGTCTGTTATTCTGTTATCGGTACTAGTCTCTTTTTTTCTGTTATTAATCCTTGTCTCTCAGTTCTTCTGTAATCGGTCCCTGTCTCTGTTCTTCTGTTATTGGTCCTCGTCTCTGTTCGCTTGTTGTCAGTCCTTCTGTTATCGGTCCTTGTCACTGTTCTTTTGTTATCGGTTGACGTTTCTATTCGTTTGTTGGCAGTTCTTCTGCTATCGGTTGACGTCTGTATTTTTCTGTAATCAGTCTTGGTGCTACTGTGATCGGTCCTAGTGTCAATTTTCTGTTATTAATCCTTGTCTCCGTTGTTTTGTTGACAGTTATTCTGTTATCGGTCCTCGTCTCTGTTCGCTTGTTGTCAGTTCTTGTCTCCGTTCTTCCTTCTGTTATCGTTCGTCGTCTTCGGTCTTGTACTTTCGGTACTTGTTTCCTGTTCCGCTAAGGTCTTCTCTTGTATCCATCGTTGCCGTCATGCTATGTCGATGTCCTGGTTTTGTCAGTCTTGTAGTCATTTTATTCGTTCAGTGGAGTAGCGGGGGATCGAACTCACGACCCCTTGATTTGTAGGCAGACAGTGTTACCACTGCACCATAGCGCCCGCTCTGAATAATAACCATTTTTGAAAGTCCTTTATACATTAAATACTATTTCAATGGCTAACAAAGGGTGTAACACAATTATATTTTAACACCTCTACTATGTAGCCAACCCACGTGACTTTTATATGTGGTCAAAGAAAGTATTACTCGATTTAAATAATATTTTTATAGATAACATTGCTGTTACTTTAAGATATCCCGGTAATTTATTGGAGGGTACCCGGAATTGTAATGTCTATCAAGTTTTCTTCTTTTTATTACTTTTAACATTTAAGTTATTTATCAATTTCAGCTTTGCTTTTCTCTAAACAGCCTGACATTGTCAGAATTGTCAGCAAAAATAAAATGTAGGTACCACATGGGGAAAATCTTAAGAAAGTAGTTTCGTTATTGGAAAGTGTGAAATGATATTTTGATAATTTTCACTGTGAAATTATCAAATATAATTTTCACGGATTAATCAGTAATCCACTGAAAAGCATAAAATAAAAAACTATAAAATTAATGTTATCTGCTAAAAATGTAAACGTTATCCGCAGTAGCACAGTCGGTTAAGTGATTGACTGGTGTGTGAGAGGTCTATGGTTCGATTCCTACTGTTGCCTTTTTTAAGACCTACGTACTGTTTTTTGGGGTTTTTTTGTTTTTCTTTGGGGGGAGGGGTGCAGTATATATTTTAAAACACATTTTGTCACGGTTTGTGTTGTGTTAATGGCATTGGAATGGTATTTTTGACATTTCAAAATAATCTTTCAATATTAATTTTAAACCATAAATACCATAATAAGTGCAAAATATATGAAAACAAAATGAACAACTTAAAAGAAATGATTGCTACAAATAATTTTGAAAATTACGGAACACCTGAAGTGACATTTTCCACACTTTCTCCCGGAATTGAATTCGTTTTTACGAGATAATAATTCCCAATTAGAAATATAATTTCGTTTTAACGAAATATAATATCTTAATTACGAAATATTGATTCGTTATTACGAAATATTAAACATTAAACATTTTAAATTGACCTTTTGAAGGTGAAGGTCAATTTTATTTTCTTGGTATCCACCCTCATCGTCTTCAGCATACCCATATTAGTTAAAACACTCAAGATATTACTTGTACTATAAAATGCCTCTAGCATTCATATTTTCTTAAAATCAGTCCTGTCTATTATGTCATAGGGTAGTAATCATTAATAAATAAAATATGAATAAATACTGGTTGTTATTTTCAATCTTTCTTTTGTTGTTATTTGTTTACATGTTTATGTTTAGGACGGTAATGCATCATGACATTCCGTCACTGTTCTTACTTTGTGTAGACGCATTTATATATTCTATTATAATAAATTATTTATGATAATATTATATTGTTTTCAGTTTCTTCAGATTTTTCACCAATTTGAACTCAACCATCTACCAAATAATTTGTACGAAGAACCTCAGCTAGTTAATGGTCGGCAAAGCAGCCCTACGTCATTTATTAGTGCCTAAAGTAATGCACGTATTATAGCAAAGCTGGAAACTCGCCATATTACCTTTACTTTATAAGTGCCTGAAATAATGCAAGTATATGTAGCAAAGCTTGAAACTCGCCATATTACCTTTACTTCATTAGTGCCTGAAATAATACACGTATATGTAGCAAAGCTGGAAACTCGCTATGTCATTCATATAGTTAGTAAGACCCTGGCATTACCGAAACAATACATGTTATAAGGCTGAGAAAGATTTTTAATAAAAGTAAAATGATTCAAGCAAAGATTCAAGTTATTTACATGTTATGTACGATTAAGGAATGGTTGTGTAGTACTTATCACCATATCTCTACTGCGTTAGTAACGCAGTAATTTTTTAAACGCTATTTTTTCTTAATTTGACCTCTTATTTGGTAATTTGCGTGGATTGTTAGTTGACCAATATGCTCAAAGAATTAAAGTTTGGATATTGTTCCGGGCTCTTGCCTGAAACTTTGTTGTTTTTAAGGAAAGATTTGGTCCCGAGACCGATCTTACACTAACATCACATGGTCACAGCAAAGAAAGTGGTTCAAAAATTTGATTCGAGAAGTTGGTTAACGAAATAGCAAAATGTATATCATCTTCTAAACGATCTACAATGAAATGAACAATATACACTGTTCGTGTCATTTATAATTGTATGTCTTGAATTTAGTCAATCGGTTTTCTTATATATTTGTATGATTTTAGTCTCAGTGATTGATTTTATTTATCAAACTGGGATTATTATCATAAATTCTGTCTTACAATTCACATGGACGAGTTTCGTGAGAGTGTATATCATTTTTTAAGGAAAGGGGGTATGATAAATGGATTTTTAGTCATGTGATATTATCATAACAGCAATTTCAGAATTTTGTTTCCTTAAGAACAACTGAAAAGAAACGCTTTTCGCAAATATTATTTATGAAAGATATCTCTTTAAAGCAACATTGCCGCTCCTGGTATAACAAATTCATGTGTTTTAAAAAATACATGCTTATACGCATCGAATAAAAGGTGTACCTTATGATTCGCGGTGTAAATACATCCAATTGTTTCCAAATTCAATATTTCACCACTTTTATGTTTTAATGTAGATATCTGCATAACCGGGTGCTAGGGGAATTCCTTTTTTTTTAACAGTGATAATATCACATACCTCGCCAAACCCTATAATAAGTATGCCCAAAAGTTTGGAACAACCTATAATAAGTATGCCCACAAGTTTGGAACAAGTGAATTAGTAGAATCTTAGAATACAAAATAACTTCCTTTAAGTAATCAATCTGGATTCTAGGTGGTAATGGGGCAGTTAAATCTTTAAGTGAATTTACCCGATAAAATCTACCACGAAAATGAACTTGATATGTTTGACAGAAAAATATTCACTGCATGCAGTACAAAATGGTGCATCGTCTCTTGTTCAAGGTAAGAATGTGAATCTCTAGTCTGTCAAATTCCAAACCAAAAGAAACAACTTGATCGTGACTTTTCAGGAGAGATAGAGATCGTGATTTATCCAGACAAGGGTTGATATCATGGAGTTTGTCAAATACAGCTTTTTCCTAATTTGATTTTCATACAGAAGAAATAAGTTTACTCATTTAGGGTTTACAATCACTATTTGATAATGATAAATCTACTGGTTGAGAGTTTTAGGATTTTCAACCCAATCATTTACATTTCATTTTCAACTTATTATCTTGGGGCCTTAAAATAGTATCTGCTGGACACACCATGTATTATTTTACTGCGCTTGGATAAATACAGTTTTTATTCCGTCTTTAAACTTTTATTTATTTATTTTCTGAAATAATAACAATAAATAGCAATAATAATAAATCAATTTATTGAGAACTGAACAAAACAAAATAACAATTCTTTTTTGTTCACGATGCACTGCACATTATTATCATGAATTGGGTGAAAACCATGACAACATAAACCCGGCGGATCAAAATACATGTACAATTTAAGTATTCGCGTTCATCGCGATACAGCTTATTATCCTGCGGCCTCAATGTAATATCTTTGTTATAATTATGCTGTAAAATGTACGGCAAGGCTCAATAAATCAGCAGTAAATATAGATGTATTATCATGTAGTCTCATTCTATATGTTACATAATTATCAAAGACGGCTGCACCTACTTTGCAATCAGCTGTGAAATCGTCCGTTAAATTTGGATAGAAATGAATTTTCTTCTCTGATTTTTTAAATATGTTTCTCAAACAATCTGAAAAAGGGATGACTATTTTCACTTTGACAAATATTAACTTCAGGAAAATTGTTTATCCCAAGTGTGAGTTATATAGAAAGGTAAATTAGCTAAGGGGAAATGACTTACATGAAAAGTTGAAGCCGGTAAAATACCCGGTAATTTAAAAATCTTTATAACTCGTTTTTATACAGATCTCGAGTATCTACTATTCTAACAATATTTGTCAAATCATACATTCTTTCCTCACAATCAGAAATCTACATGTCAAAGATTTTTCTAGTCTTTCACTTAAGTGACTAGCTATACCAAACATAAAAAAATGCATGTTTTTCAAAATATCAAAAGTAACTTCATCCCACATTTTGAAATTGTTTTGAATTGAATCAATCGTCTGACATTCTATGATTATTGTTTTTATGTTACAGGTTAAACATTACTTGTTTCCAAAAACGATCACCGGACAGGTAGATTACACATATAGTGGCACATATGAAGTCAACGTTTTAAAATCGTTAACAAGAAGAAGATCATTTTTATACCTTCATATGTTACTATATTAAAAAAGAAAAACAGAACAAATACACGTATCGCTAATTACTCTTAACTTCACTTCAATACCGTACAAAATAAATTGTGTGACATTCTATCAATGGCACAATTTGACCCGGAAGAGTTATAACGTTTTTCTTCTTTCAATTCTTTGTCAACGGGGATCGGATCGGGTTACTAATTTGAACACCAATTAAACAAAACATCGATAAAGCATTGCCATTTTGATAATTTACAAAGTCCATGTGATCATCAAGTATGTTAACAAATACGTATTTAAGTGCGCAGAATAAAATTGAGCATTCAGTATTCAAGGATATGTTTTAAATTTGGGTATTTTCATGTTTATAGTGGCATAACGCCAACAGTATGGAACAATAAATATATTTTCTACTACAAACAACAAATGCTAAGGGCAAAATCACCTTCATTGTAATTTAAAGTATACATATTCAGACAGTGAACTGGAGTTGCTGTAGCTAATCAAAGAATGACATTGGGATGTTTAGACAAGTTTTAAGAGTCGTTTACGCTTTTGTCACTGAACACAAATCTTCAACCTAAGGCACAGACAAATATTACCACCTGATTCTTGGTTGGATC
The DNA here is from genome assembly GCF_026571515.1 of Ruditapes philippinarum. Lineage (NCBI taxonomy): Eukaryota > Metazoa > Mollusca > Bivalvia > Venerida > Veneridae > Ruditapes > Ruditapes philippinarum. The sequence goes on from NW_026854920.1 coordinate 46,593, forward strand.
GAGTCTACAATTTTCACTTCTTACTTTAATTTCCACTGCTTTAGGAGAATCTCCTTTGTCCAATTGTTTCATATAATAAAACATCCATCAAAGAGAATTTTGGGTGCAATTAAGATTTTTTAATTTTCGATAACCAAAAAATTGTTTACATATTATGGTATGAATAAAAGTGATTCCAAGCTCTGTATCTGAACAACAATTTCAGATAAATAAAAAAATGAATAAATAAAATAAATAGAAAGTAAATATATATAATAATTTATTAATTAAAATAAATAAAACAACACGTAAAAAGTTTTTTAATGATTTCCACAGGTACGGATATACGTAACAAAGTGTGATTTTGAAATCGCTTTTCTTTTAAAACTTTATAAATTATTCATTACCATCCTTAATAAAATGTGCATTTAACTTTAGTTTTCAGGCATTTCTTAAAGTTTCAAGTTACACACAATTGTGTCGAAAAGACATAAAAAAAGTTCTTGCTAATTTAAATAATTTGAAATTTGTTTGATAATTTGTTTAATAATAATTAAATCTGTTGTATATCATGAATAACTATCTACTTAAATAGAGAGCACTTTTCTCAAAATTCTGATACAGTATCTGATAGCTGAAATTTAAAAAAAATGAAAAGAAAGTGAACATACAGAATTAACTTTATCTTTTACACTCAAACATTAAAAATTCAATGTCTAAAATAATATTCAAAAGAAGCATTAATTCTGATTGAAACAATGATTTCACAAATTGACAATATTATATACAAAATTAAAATTATAGAGGTAAAGATATTTACCAGATTATTTTTACATTCCTATAAAACTTATTTTTATAAAAGTGACCTGCGGACTGTGTTGATAGCTTACGATTACTATGGTACACATGAAACCGGAAGAGAAAATAAACGACAAAAAATGCCATATCATGTTTATTTTTAGTTCATTCACACTTAATGGCACGAACGATTCAAGTTTAAAAAGGCAACTTGGACCTATCACCATCAATGCTATGTTGTTAATATAACTTTATCATGTGTATTCAGAAAAGTTACAAATATAATCACTCCATTTGTCCCGTTGTCGCGTTTTTTTCTGATTGTTAAATGTTCCTAAACTTTAATAACTACTAATTTTATATGAATTAAGAGCTCGAAGTATTTTAATAAAAAATTTAATCGGCACAGGTAATGTAAACTAATGACTCTAACCTTTAAATGATTTTTTTACTTTGATCCTAAAATGGAAACTTATCATTATCATTATAATTATAATTTATTTTTGTTTTGTTTATATTTTATAATGAAACACATTTCTTCTTTTTAATTCATTACTATTATCTATATATGAGAACTATTTACTTTTATCTTATGTAAATAATTAATTTCTTTTATCTTATTATGGAAAGTATAATCTTAATTAAAACAAAATTAATTACTTTTATCTTATAACTGAAACTGATAACTATTAAGTGACAACTAGCTTTTATATTATAATGGCAGATTTAATTTTAGAATAGAATCTATTACTATAATCCTCAAATGGAATAAAATCACGAAAGTGAAAAATATGCATAACGTAGTAATAATATATAATTATAATAAGATTTATCATTTACCATGATTTTATATTTCAAGACTTGTGAATACAAGGCTTCCTCTTGTACATACAAGGTTAAAGATTTAAGGGTTGATTTTAAGTTTAATGTACAACAACTTTGCGACACGCGTTACCTTTAAATTACGAATCCGTGCGGTTTTGTTGTTGTTGTTGTTTTTCGTCGTTCTTTTCTTTTTGCCTGATGCAGGCATTTTTATCGATACCTTTGCTGTTAGCAAACCGACACTCGTTTCTGCCTGCCAAACCTATGGAAAATAGGAATTTTCTTAGTTTTGATATACCATGGGTAGTTAGATTTTTTAATTACAGCTACTCCGAGCCTCATCTTGTCGAAATCGGCAAAAATGCGCGTGTTCCATTTTATAAAGATAACATGGTACCCCGTGAATCAATTTTAAATTTCAATGAACACTTAAACGGAGATGTATTCTAGGTGACAATCTATGGATCTATTTTTCTCAGTTAATAAGATTCTTTTTGGTGTGAAGTCGTATGAAGGATTTCAGTGAATATAGCTAATATTATCACCAACATTTCAGTAGGGCATCTGATCAAAAATTACGAACTGATTATAAAAAAAAAAGTTTATTCTATTATAAATTTTAACAACTTAATTTGGTATTAATTAACAAACCTGAAAAAAACTTAAGAACCCTTGTATAACCAAGTATGAATTATGAATGTGTGGTTTGGAATGGCTAGGCATTGTCGAATTGAAGATTTTATGATTAGGGCCATATGCACCCATCTAACACTTCTAGATTAAACAATGCTTGTTACAGATAAATGTAAAAATCTACTTATGCAGATGCTAGGGGCGAGAACTGACTGTGGCTTGAAATTTATATAAACATTTGAATTTTAAATAGAATGGTTTCATAGTACAATTTTATGATATCTTGACACTTTGTCTTGGACAACGCCATCTTGAAAATAACAGATGATAATGACGTCATACATGACGTCATGACGTTAACGTTTTCCCGTATTTTACGTCACATTCAAAATGGTGAAGTGTCCAGTTTATTTTGAAATATGCATTTTGTTTGTAGCTATAAAATCAGTAAAGCAACAATTATTTGAAAGTGTATCACATATTATGAAACACCCTGTATATGTATTTTTAAAAGTTTTACAAGCAAAATTTTCAGGTAAAGATTTTCAACACTTTACTGCTTTTTTACATAGCTTTCCCTCTAAATGTCATTCAATTTACATTTGGTCACCCTTATGACTCATGTACATACTCAATCAAACTGAGTCTGCAATTTTCATTTTACTTTGTTGGGGTAATGCTTCCGATTCCCCCCAATTAGAATATTTTTGGTAATAGAATGATGATAAAGATGTCTGAACACCATCATCAATGATAACTGTCATACTAGAAAAATCAATTCAAAATCTCGTATTATACATGTTTGCCCATTCATACGATCGGGTTGTATAGACACATTTATCAGCAAATACCATTTCACTTGAGGTAAACATCTTTGAATTAACATCATATATGTCAATATAAAAACACGATATTCTTTGACTTCAAGAAATCGGTTTTTACTTGTTAACATGTTTTTTTTTTGCAGTATATAGTGTAAACCAATACGGTTTATTCCTACTATGATGTTTGATCTACTTATTCGCAGTTGTACGAAAAAGGTCAAATTATTTTTTATTATGTCATAAAATGTTTCATTCAATGCTTGAGAAATTAGCTAAAGCGGTGAAGTTTAAAAGGCCTTAAAATAGAACACTTAACTTTTTAAGTAGTTTAAATATTTGTATAATACGTACCATGTCCTTGTTATAATGATAACAATCAAATTTGAACGAGTTTAGATGATACGAAAAATATATAGAGAACCAATCTTACATTTACGTAACGTTTTATCAACATGGATGCAGCAAAGACATCGATACTTTAATAAGGTGTATACTAAAATAGCAAAATCTAAACTATCTTCTAGTTTACATGTGTGTGCAACTTCCTAAAACAGAATTAAGCCGATATACAATAACAACCTATTTTACTAATATTTCAAATTAATACATTTGTTACTATATATAGTAACAAAATTGCCAATGATTTCAACTGATTATGAGTGTCACGTGACCTATTATGAGTTTGCGGCCCGGGGCCGAGAACTAGTTATCAGCCCGCAGAACATGTGCACGTGCACAAACTGAAACAATGACGTCACATTTAACGTCATCAAACAGTTTACTGTAAAAGTGAAAGTAGATTGTCAGCACGAATCGCTTTATTTTTATTATGAGACCTTAAGCGTATTAAGTACAAACACATTTTTGTTACTATTGAAATTTGAAGAAATAATACGACAAATTCATTCCGAAAAAAATGAAAATAAAACTTGCTTCTTGGTTCTACTGCTTTGAACACACAAACAGAAAACATCTCTGTACAGAACAGTAGAAGAGTAGACAAGAATTTCAACGAAGGAACTTCAAAGTCTATTTGTTTTGATTATGTTTTTGTTATTTTTTTGTTGTTGTTTGTTTTAAATGCTACTATTAGATCTACCAAGTGTATTAAAGACATTAATATACGTCAGCGCTAAAGCCCTCGGGTCCATTATTCATTTTGCGGGCCGATTATCACCTTCCGGCCCTCTCCTGCCGTGTATTAACCTCTTAATATCGAGTCGGTTAGACATTTTAATAAGGAAGTATCCAATACCTTTCGCTTTTATTATAATACAGCACATCATGCATACTCGCGTAATCAACTTTTTATTTCTTAAAAAATAACAGAAAATTTGAATATTTTATTTTATGCAACAATTCACCCGGACAAAATCGTCAAAAGAATGTTATATTCGTTTTACCACATAATATTTTATGACAGTTAATCTGTTACAATTTTGTTTAAATCTATAAACAGACGTTTAACAAAAGAACAAAAGATGACTTCATATTCCACGTGTGTTATAATAACTATAAAGAAATACGTTATGATTAAACTTCTTACGACTACTGTGCAACAAATGACAAAACATTCGAAATGATTTTGAATAGAAATTTTGAATTAATTTGCACGAAAAGAACAAAAAGAGCGTAGAACTTTTATCACTGTTTAAAACAATATCATTGTTGTTTTTCCTTTTCTTTTCTTTTTCAAAAAAAAATATACAAAAGTCTATTTCAAGCATGATGAACAAAAATGTGGGAAACTGAATATAAGTAATAAATTATAAAGCCATATGTTTTAACTATGTAAAAAGGGGGTCATGCGATGTGTGCGCATTCTCATAATTTGATTCCGGGAACATTTTTTTCAACCGGTATTTTTGAACACAAACGAGTCATGTCAAATAAACTGAATACATTTGTATTTAATTTCTTTTGCAAAGAAGATGTCCTACTTTCTAGTTCCAAATGCCTTGACACAAGTCTTCCCCTTCTCGCTGAATGCGATTTTGATCTTTGATATTGCGTACTCCCGGCATTGAAATAATACAGAAATTGAAAAAATTGCCGACTAAACTGAGTTTTCCGACAACTGGGTGTTAGTTTATGTAGAATCTATTTCATAAATATATTTTCAATCTTTGTTTTTTTTTTTTACCTTTCTACGACACATGTCTTTAAACGAACTATTTACAAGAACTATACAATATGATACTACGTACACTGTAACGTGTTATTGATTCTGCCTTCACTTTTTTTCGAAGCAGTCTTAGTTCATAATGGGATCAAATGGATAACACTGACGAACAACAACAAAAATTATAAAATAAATAATGGATGATTAAAATAGAAAAAAATAAGATTCAAATTTTGTGTTAAGGTTTTCTCCATTATAATGTTTTAAATTTGCATCCTCAAAAAGATTTGAGTTTAATATTTTTTATTAAATTTAATTAAACTCATGTGAGATTTTATATTGGTAAATTGTTTCGTACACTTACTAATATCTCATTTAAAAAATAATTGTATGCCGGTTATGTCGCGATTTTTTCTCAAGACTTCATTTGTATAGGCATGTGTGGTTTTTTTTTCTCCTGAATATATACGAAGCCTCATACCTCTGCAGGGGTTACACTGCTTACATATGCACTAGCAAACCTTCGTTCACCTATAACGATTAATTATTAAAATAAACTATTTTAAACTTATGGTTAACTTTCACATTACAGCAAGTTGATTATAAGTTGTTGTTACCAATAACATAATATATTTTTAATTGCTTTTGCCCTACACAGAATGCGTATGCACTAAATGCAACAACCGTATTGGTCTTTATGATCTTAGGCAAACAAGTTGTTAAAAAACTCTTCTAATAAGAATCTTATCATAAAAAGATGTGAGAAAATAAATTTTTATGTGATTAAAATTAGGAAATATATCTTGATTTTGAGTGATCTGTGCTATACAATAGCACGATAAAGGAGTTTAGATACGCAGTAGTATAATCACAAAGGCCATAGGCCTACAAACATCTGAACAATTTATCGTGCTGAGACGTTTCCATTTTAACACTATTGTTGGTGGTAAATTTTTTTCACGCGTCAAGTGTTTCTAATTCGACTGACGTTACTTTCGTTTTAGTTTTATGATATTTTATTGCAACTATATAATACGTTTAATATATGAATAACACGAAAAGAAATGTACATTTAAGTATAGTGCAAATGGGTCTGGGCTACAAGTTAACAACATAAGCAACAGCCCTTCCCTTGATGCACAAACATTATGAGAATAACAAAAAACGAAAGCATTGTTCATGTTTTTTATTTTATTTCTTTACATATTTTTCAAGCGAAATACATAGTATTGATAATAAAATAAAAGCAACATTGAAATAGTATTCTTTTTTACGGTTTTTGCACACCCTTTTTGGGGCTGCATTGTGACGTCATGTAAACAACATATCAAAGTTCTGTTCTGCGTTAATATCTGAATTGGTGTCCGTATTTATTTTTTAAGTTAGACACCTTTCTATCATTCTAGATAATTATATTTATACTTTATCACATGGTGCGGCCGATTTGTCCTTGATGTTCCTCAGCTGTTATACGCCCAGTATCATGCTTTTGCTTTATTGGTAATAACTCACAATTTGATATCTCAGATAAAGCATGATATTGAATGATTATAAAATGGTAATGGGCACCATAAGGAACTGTAAAATTGACAACATAGGACAGTTATATGTCTTCAAGGTCATCTGTATGCAAAATTTAAATAAAATTTACTGTGTGGTTTAGGAGTTAGGGATATATTTCTGAACTTAAGACCTTGCCATTAGAAGGGCTTATTTTCAAGAAATGAGGAAACTGTAAAGAATCTGTAATATCATCATTATAAAAATGTTTTTCTATTGCTCATTGTTTAGAAACAAATAATAACATTCAGGTAACACATTACACAAGCAAAATTTTGTTTCTAATCAAAAATGTTCTAAATGTGTATAAAAATGTTACCCTACCCCACCCACTTTTAACACTAATTTTACCATTTCCCTATCTAAAAAATGCCTTTATTCAAAATATCCTTCAAAAGTTTGCCTAAATTTTCTCAAAGGTATTTCAGTTGATCATGCGAAATATAAAATACTTTTACCGTGTAGTTTTTATTTTATCGAACTTGAAAATATTCTGGTATCTTATTTGCTATAAATTTTGCATTATTTAGCAAAAAAATACCTAAAATAATTATATTATTTAAATCAAACTTTTTTTCTTCCATAAGGGATCAGAGAGATACATAAAAATTTAATGTTAAAAAGAAAGAAAAAAAAGTTGCCCCTTCTGGGGTTTTGAATCCACCCCCCCAATTTCAATGTAGTTTTCAAGCGATTCTAGCCATTTTAAAACTTTTTAAAAGTGGAGGGAAACCTTAAAAGGGATTTGGGACAGCCCTTTTTTAAAAATACCGACAAACCCCCGTCTTTAAAATAATACACGACCGGGGCAAAAACCATTTACGGAGACGCAAAAGCGGCAAGGGCATGTGATAAAATAAAATATATTTATGGAATAAATTCTAAAAAAAAACTAACTTCCAGTTGTCTGAAACTCAGTTTAATCGATCATCCTTCAATTTCTGTATTATTTTAACGCCAGGTTTACACAAGGACATTGTAACATTAAAACTAGAAGTAAGGACATCTTCTTTGCGAAAGAAATTAAATTCAAATCTATATTCAATTTGATTGTTTTACATGACTCGTTTTTGTTCAAAATACCGGTTGAAAAAGTGTTCGCGGTATCAGAATTTTGTGGATGTACGCGCATCGTGTAACCCGCTTGTTTAATTTAAATGAACTATGTTTTCAGACATGCTAATATTATCTTTGCCCTGATAATTTCTAAATTTTTTAATTAACAACTGAGAGGAATCTTTGTCCGTCCGCGTATGCAAAAAAAAAACAATTAATTCTGCTACAATGATATATCACAAAGTTACTACAATAATGCACCCGGAATCTTGATGACAGTGATTCTCTTTAAGTTAGGATGATATTCCATGAGAAGCTGTAGGATGGGGTGGAAGCGGCAAAAATACGACAAGCACCCAGCTCACCAGCTAGTTCAATCACATTACAAATATGAATTAAAATAATTTCATAGATTTAATATAATTATTTAGCTGATTATTTTGGTTCTATTTAGGCCGTATTACGTTACCATATTGATACTGACCACTCGTGACATTTTTTCATTTTTAGACCTTTAGACTAATATTTAATTAATTATGTACACGGTGAAATTAAAAAACAACCTTGCTACTCCTGGTTTATCATGTTCAATTGCCTGTGTGCAAAATTAAAATTCCTATAATATAGCAGATTATTTGTAATTTAGTTGGGAGGTGAGACAGCTGCAATATTGGTCTACTTTAACTGAATATGACCAGAGACCGTAACACACTTCTTCTTCAAATTGTAAGGTTTTAAGGCATAAAAACCCTGTCGATGAAAAACTAGCGGTTTATGCCCGTATTTGGGATACTTTCCTAAATGTTAATTCACCACCTTTAGTTTTTGCATGTTGTAATGCTTATTATGAGTATTATGACGTTCTACCAACGTCGTTACAAAATGTTACAGAAAACTTAAAAGATAAATAAACTAATATTTAACGCCTGAAATACATCAAAATATGTCATCCTATATCTGACAAACCGGGAAACTCATAACTGCGAAATAACTAAGCTATATATAAACGCGGAAGAGAAAAAACAATCGACATTGGGCGTTATGTAAGGATTCATTAATTTACCAAGCTGAACATTTGTATTGTCACGTTCGTTTTTCAATCTGAACTTAACTATTCATCTTTGAAGAGGTAATTTGAAAATACGTACCAATTGTACTCGTATTACAATCAGTTCAGACCATCGCCAGCCGCCACATCAGACTTTCTTTTGTTTTCAGTACATTTGGAAAAGGGGAATATAATTGTAAAATTATTGTTACACAGTAATTTTTTTGTTAACAATACTAAAGTTTGCTCTTATGTTGTATTTTATCTCCTTTAGTTTGGACCCATTTTGTAGCAGATCTTGTTCTGCACTGGGCGCACGGGTAAATTGTGTACCTGCCAACAAATAAAAGGTAATACAATGTATTAATAATACACACAATGGGCTAAAATGGTATAAATAATTTGTTAGAGAGGTCCAGGCATCAGAGTGTAAAAACAATATTCTATTTGAAAAAAGGTGAGCGGTATACGGTTGCGAACAGTTGTTATTCATGACATAAACAATTCCGCTGATATATTTTTCTTGCCATGGTGGGACTTGAAATATTCTGGAGATAAAAATATCTCGAAATTTATAAAGGTTACAAACCCTAATTTAGAATAATGTGGTTTTCTCCAGTTTTCTCCAGGTTGTTATCTCATAACTTCTCCGTGGTCGAGGGTTTACACGCTCGTTTAGAAAGCGAGAGGTCTGGTGTTCAAATCTCAGTTAAGGCAACTCATTTGTTTTTTGTTTGTTTTTTTTTGTTTGTTTTTTATTGTTTAAGCCAAATAAATATTGGATTGAATATCAGTGTTTCAAATTGGTTTATAATCTTACAACCTTCTTTTTTCTGAGATCCAGACAAATTCAGCACCTTCTATGCTTTAATTTGTAGGCAAACAGTTTGATTTTGAATCAATATTTGTTGGTTTTTTTTTTCAAAATTTTAGTTTAATTCTAGTTCAATTGTATAGATTAAGCTTATTAAAACACTATCGAATCCGTTTTTTGAACCAACCATTACTGAACAATGTGCGTAAAATCTCTTGCAACGGAAAAACGTCCGATGTGTAAACCATCGGTCACGCTGAAACAGTATTGAAAAAATAACAATATTAAAAAAACATTAACAAATGTTCCTATTTTTATATGTTACCGATAATAAAAATGATGAATGCAAAAATATTAACCAGTTTGAGCTGCATCCGAAAACGTTTTGTCAAAATGAATAAACTGAGACACACCTATTTACTGCAGGCTTTATCCACAAATAGATTTACTCGGAAGAAAATACAGTCGACATGCATGACATGTTAAGACACGTTAACTGATTCAAGCCTTACGCAATGAGCTAAAACATGTGTATAATTGTAGTTTAACAGATGTAGAATGTATCACCAATTAAACAACTTTTATTTGTAAAGTACTTTGTACTTTGTCCTTGAAATTTTGTAAATAAAAAAAATAAATGGGTGTTCGTGATCAGAACAATTTGGAAGCGAATATAGAAAAATGTGTTAAATATGCATTTTAATTGTTTGTTTGTTTGTTTGTCCGCAATTTTCATTATGTTTTAAGTTTGTAACTATTTTTTTCCGCAAATGAAATTCCTGTATTTTATATCTTTCGAAAGGTTTTAACGATATTTTTACAAGAAATTCTAAGATCTATCTAATATAAGACAATTGCGACGCGCAATTGAGCAAACGTTGCAATTTGATACAAATGTGCAAACGGTAATTTTCTTGGGGTTGCCCGTGATTAAATATTATAATAAACGTAGATAAACTTATTGTTTATAGAAAAAGAAAGATGAGCAGGTATGTACATGGTTACTTACTATAATATATAAAATTGAAAAAAAAAAGTTAAAGGGATGATTTTGATATATAAAAACTACAATGTTGTATTACGGTCCACTCTTATTTCCCTCAGTCTTAGCTATGAAATGAGAAACCATTCCGTGGTTTTCTTAGTTTTGATATATCGTTGGTAGCTTGTACCATTTCACCCTGCGTCTTTCTCGTCAAAATTGGTTGGGTAACAGCAATAAAAGATAAATAAACATGCCCGAATCTAGTACAAATGCGCGTGTTCCGCATCATAATACTCACATGGTATCGCTACATTTATAGGCAACGTTAATTACTTTTATGGGGATGTAACATTGGTTACAATGTAACGATGTTTTTTTTTTCTAAATTTATAAGATTCATAAGTTGAATAGTTATACCGAGGACTTCAATGAGTATAATCTTTGCATCACAAATATTTTAGCAGGGCAGGCCCGCTTTTAGAAATGACTTACATGTATTTCTCACCAAATTATAACCAATGTAATTTATTAATTACGAAAGCCTAATAGTGTCAAATGAAATAAAAAATAAAAATGCAAAGGCGTTATAACACGAATAAAGGCGTAGTAACGCGAATCAAAAGGCGTAATTACGCGAATCAAAAGGCGTAATTACGCGAAAAAAGGCGTAGCAACGCGAATAAAGGCGTTATAACGCGAATAAAAAGGCGTAATAACGCGAATAAAGGCGTAGTAACGCGAATCAAAAGGCGTAATAACGCAAATCAAAAGGCGTAATTACGCGAATCAAAAGGCGTAATTACGCGAAAAAAGGCGTAGGAACACGAATTAAGGCGTTATAACGCGAAACAAAGGCGTTATAACGCGAAAAAAGGCGTAGTAACGCAAACCAAAAGGCGTAGCAACGCGAATCGAAAGGCGTAGCAACGCGAAAAAAGGCGTAGCAACGCGAATAAAGGCGTTATAACGCGAATCAAAAGGCGTAATAACGCAAATCAAAAGGCGTAATAACGCGAATCAAAAGGCGTTGCAACGCGAATAAAGGCGTTATAACGCGAAACAAAGGCGTCATAACGCGAATAAAGGCGTAGTAACGCGAACCAAAAGGCGTAGCAACGCGAATCGAAAGGCGTAGCAACGCGAAAAAAGGCGTAACAACGCGAATAAAGGCGTTATTACGCAAATCAAAAGGCGTAATTACGCGAAAAAAGGCGTAACAACGCGAATAAAGGCGTTATAACGCGAATCAAAAGACGTAATAACGCGAATCAAAAGGCGTAATAACGCGAATCAAAAGGCGTAATTACGCGAAAAAAGGCGTAGCAACGCGAATAAAGGCGTTATAACGCGAAACAAAGGCGTTATAACGCGAACAAAGGCGTAGTAACGCGAACCAAAAGGCGTAATAACGCGAATTGAAAAGCGTAATAACGCCTTTATTCGCGTAATAACGCGAAACAATAGGCGTAATTACGCGAATCAAAAGGCGTACTAACGTGGATAAATGCGTTATAACGCGAACCAAAAGGCGTAATAACGCAAAACAAAAGGCGTTATAACGCTAATTTAATACCATATAAATTCCAAACAGTGGCCTATTAATGTATGGAAGGGAGAACAATGTTGATTTAAATGAATTGATCTAGATGTACGTTTTATTATATGCCCGAAAGAATTTCGGGCATATTATGTTATACCCCCTGGCGTCCGTACGTCCGAGCAAACATTTTGGGTTTAGGGGCTATATAACAGTAAAGAGAACAAAAGAGAACAATAAGTTCAATCCGTGATCAAAGGGTTTATGGGCTAGTAGCCCTTAAGAGAACAAAGAAAATAACAAAGAAAATAGCCCCTAAACCCAAAATGTTGGAACGTGCGACCGTCCGTCTGTCTGTCTGTCTGTCTGTCCGTCCGTCCGTCCGTAAGCAATTTGGTTTCGGGAGCATAACTTAAGTTCCATTTGGCCCACGATATTCAAACTTCGTAGGAGGATTGTTATTTGAAGGAGGTAATACTTTATAACCTATAAGTCACCAAGTCATCTTATATTGGCAAATATTAAAGAGTCTTTATTAGTTTATGACAAATAGAATGAAAGTTATTGTAAATGTATATTGTATTATTGTATACGAGTTTATATCTTGAGCAATAAATTCAGATCAATATTGGTCTTCCTTTTTCGCGAATTTGATTAGTATAAATATGGTATTAAATTGGCATTATAATGTGTTTTAATTTGCGTTATTACGCCTTTTGGTTCGCGTTACTACGACTTTATTCGCGTTACTACGCCTTTTGAATCGCGTTATTACGCCTTTATTCGCGTTATTACGCCTTTTTATTCGCGTTATAACGCCTTTATTCGCGTTACTACGCCTTTTGATTCGCGTTATAACGCGAATAAAGGCGTTACTACGCCTTTTGATTCGCGTTATAACGCCTTTATTCGCGTTATTACGCCTTTTGATTCGCGTTGCTACGCCTTTATTCGCGTTCTTACGCCTTTTGATTCGCGTTGCTACGCCTTTATTCGCGTTCTTACGCCTTTTGATTCGCGTAATAATGCCTTTATTCGCGTTCTTACGCCTTTTGATTCGCGTAATAATGCCTTTATTCGCGTTATAACGCCTTTGCATTTTTATTTTTTATTTCATTTGACACTATTAGGCTTTCGTAATTAATAATCAACAAATCTAAGCTCGATTAAAAAACAATTTTCAATTAAATAAACCCAAATTAGTTTTCATGAAGATGTTAGTATTGAATGGTACGATGTTGTCGCGCTGAAAATTTAATCATTATGAATCCTAATTCTAAATTAAACAACGTATTCAAAGGTGAATGTTAAATTTTGTCTATGTCGGTGCATGACGTTGAATGGACCGTGGTTTGCAATTGAAGTAGACACTGCCATCAATGAAGAGGCTCAATCAAACAAAACGTACACTTTTGTCGTCTTACTTAGAAAATGTCTTGAAATTTACATTTGATTACTATATCCCTTTATATTCTTCCGTTCTTGGGCGATGTCCCTGTTGAGTGCTTTTGGGTGATGTGGGTGATGCGTTTTGTAAACGTTCCTTTCTTTGTTGGTCTTATGTGTCATTCCCTAAGTTAAGTTGATATACCATAACTACATGCACACTTTCTTTTTCCCGGTAAGCTACTTATAAACCAAGCAAATATAACATTATATTTTCTGCTTAGCAAAAGTAAAAAAAGAAGTTGATCAATAATAATTGTTCATTTGTGTACGTTTATGAAATATGACGAATTTAATCTATCACTGTCTACAACAATTATAGTGACAGGAATCATTCAAATATTGCTAACATTATAGTAGCATTTTTGATAAATAGTGTACTCATTTGTATATATCTGATGCTCTATGTGATATGTTTCACCTTCTTATGTAACATTCTATTCTTATATTCGATTTGCTGCATTCTTTTTTTAAATATATTTACTTTTAGAGTCAAATTTTAGCATATTTAAGAAAATGACTGTTTGCCGATTTTGTGTTGAATTCTTTGCCGGTAAATTATTCTTAGACAACATGAAGGACGACATAACCATGATGGCTCTTACAGATGAGACCTATGTAGTGAAGTAAGTCTGATTATCATTACAAAACATATATGAAGCGTCATTCCTCTGAACGCGAGTATTAAAGTAAACACTTCGCTAATGTAGTATAGGGATTGTCTTTACTAATTTGTCAGTAATAATCCAGTCAAATGAAGTACTTTAGTAATGCCAAAATAAAGAAAAATAAATACAATAAAAACTTCATGAAATGTTAACATATACTGAAGAAACAAAATAACTAAAAACTTACAAATATTTTCAATTATTTGTACTATTCAACTTACTACTTTAAGCGACACGCCTCCGGATTGTTAAAATTGGAGAGAAAAAAAATCAAGTAAACGGTTAATTATGATTTTGTTAGGTTAATTATATAAATCCATAATTACTGACATCTTAATTAAAGAAAGAATGTTGACAAAAGCATCAATGTATTGCATTTCTTCTTTACATATTGTTCTAGGTTAGTAACGCAGTAGCCAATATAAATATGAGAAGATCATTCATTCAACATGGTCATGTATCACAACTGTGGTTCGGAAAAATCCCGGTGTACGGTACGCCCGGGTCGTTTATCAGTGAATAGGCCCTAATGATGTTTCAAGCTGAAGTTTTAATCGATATATTGGTAATCATATATGTTCAAAACCAAAGCAGTTTATTGGTTTCCCTCTATGTTTGATACGATCCCGGATTCCGTGCGTTCCGGATCACTTGGCGCGATACTGTCCTGATCTCGGATACCGGGTACTAGAATAATCCCTGTTTGTTTTCAGAGCTGGAATATTAAAATATGAACATTTTGAAGTGTAATTTCTATTTCTTTAAACTATATAATGTTTTTGAGGAGGAATTTTGAAATATTAAGTACGACGGTAGTTTTTCTGTAACCTTCTTTCCTACTGCTTTAAGGCATTTGTCAATTGTCAATAAATCAGGAACGGAAATATAATTATGATGATATCATATTATATGCCTGTTTTCAAATTTATTTTAGGCCATATTTTAGCAAGTATAAAACATGATAATTTCCTTGATTATTTTTGAGTGTATGTAACGGTCATTTTTATACCTCAATAATTTACCTGAATTTCTACGTTTAACCACTCTTCATTTGTTCAGGTTCTTTCAGATCATATGAAAATTTGCGATCATAGGAATGACTCGTCATTTTTTTTTTTGGGGGGGGGGGGGGTGATACAAAGAAAAGGCTACTTGACTTCAGAGTTCATTAATGGCCATGTTGCCGAAGTCGTCCCTCATGTTAAAATGATATTAAACCCATTTTTTCATTGTGAAGTTGAGCTAAATAGACTTAATATTTCAAAACATCAACTGTTACAATGGTGATTGAGCAACAGTTAAAACTGGATTTTCGCATTTTTGTAACCTTTCAACACCAGATACCACACTCAAAATGATATAAAACGCGAAATACTAACAAGAAAGGATAGAGTTGTGTCAAGTAAACTAGAATAAAGAACATCTTAAAAAATTAAATTCAAAGCATTGCTGATTGTTTTTACGTGACTCTTCTTTCTTCAAAAAAACGGCCGATAAATTGATTAGTTTTTTATTATAAAATTATGCGATTAAATTAGCGGTTAACCGGGTCGTAGGACGATTCCTGTTCTCCTTTTATACGGAAACACAGGATATTATAAAGTTCAGTCAATCAAAACGGAAATGACATCACGTATTGTAGAACATAATTCACCATAAATAAATACATTTCTATATACAGGATCTGACATCTGCAATTTGAAGAAAACTTCATTAAAAAGTGTACAGCATTAATGTCTCTGATAAGAATTTTTGAACACATTGTACGTTTAAATCCTTCACAAAGTTGGATAAACCTTATTTCATAAGTTGTAAAATTGTTAAGTAATTAAACGCATCAGACTGTAACTAGGATATTGGAAATAACTTTGATTTCAAATTTCTTAAACCTGTTAAAAATGTAAACTAGGAAGTATTAGCTGCGTCATTAAATCTGTTTATTGGACGAATATAATAAAATATATTTATATTTATTACATACATGTTTATAATAACATACGAGGGGTTATCCAAATATTCGTGAGCATTTCAAATATCTTTTGAAAGTCAACGTGTATTGTTATGCAATATCAACATACCTTGTAGAATATTATCTGGAACAGTTAACATGGCCAATAAATAATAATTATATATTATACAATTATTGACTTGTGAGCCATTGAATATAATGTGATATTCACCGGCAGATGACATATTGACCGAGGCGATAGCTGAGGTCAATATGACATTCTGCCGGTGAATATCAAATCATATTCAATGGCTCACTATAGTCAATAATGTTTTATTATATGAATAGGCTAAGAATTAAAAATAAACCACAAAAGTACAACCTTTTATAATACATGTTCAACTTGAAGCGCGGAAAAAAAAGCACATGTTAGGCGTGCAACGACTACCCGAACGCTGTGTTACAACCAGTTTTGCAATAAAAACGAGTTTTGCAATAATTTTATTGCAAAACTCGTTGCGTTGACATGATTTTATTGCCATTTGATCACAACCGGTTTTGCAATAAAAACGAGTTTTGCAATAAAATAGTTTTTCTATCGGATTTTGTAAATATTATACGAAAGACATTATAGAATTTATCTATGTAAATTAGGATTGACATGCAGGGATTATATTCGGGAATAATGAATATATAATATGCATATGCTCAAACAATAATTTATATTCTCAATTTCATTACTTTTTTCATTTGTAATATACATGTATATATGATGAAAGAATCAAACAATAATTTACATTCTAAATTTCATTAGATTTTTTTTTTCTTTTAATATCATATATGATGAAAGAATGATCATCATGAAATATTAGGACATGTACATTAACAATAACAACTGTAGTTTTTGACACTCGTGTGCTCAAATCTCAGTGATATACATACATGACGTTTTAATAAGATCTTAACTTACCAGTACTTTGAAGAAATAAATAAATACGACTTTCGCAATAATTTTATTGCAAAACTCGTTGCGTTGATATGATTTTATTGCAATTTGATCACAACCGGTTTTGCATAAAAACAAGTTTTGCATTCTATCGGATTTTATTGAGATTATACAAAATACATTATAAAATTTATCTATGTATATTAGGATTGACATGCAGGGATTATATTCGGGAATAATGAATATATAATATGCATATGCTCAAACAATAATTTACATTTTAAATTTCATTAGTTTTTTTTTATTTTTAAACATATACTATGCTCAAATTTGATATCAGGAATAATTGGTAATTGCTACACAGTCTCTTTGTAAATATAAAATAAACATGTTTTGACTTCAAACTAAGTACATATGTCATGTTTAAAACTTTACACAGTATAGGTGGTTACAATATGAATATATAGTGTCGTTAAAAAACTGGAAGTTTTTTTTAAGAAAATACCAACTTTACTTGTCCTGTAATGGGGAACGTGGCTTCCAATACATTGTTAATTCATTTTTATTCAAATTAGACAAATTCAGTAAAGATTTCATAGGTTTTAACAAATTTCTTTGATTAAAATATTTTAATCAAAGATAAGCATAGTATATCTTTAATATATATATGATGAAAAAAATCAAACAATAATTTACATTCTAAATTTCATTATATTTTTTTTTTCTTTTAATATATATGATGAAAGAATGATCATCATGAAATATTAGGACATGTACATTAACAATAACAACTGTAGTTTTGGACACTCGTGTGCTCAAATCTCAGTGATATACATAGTTTACATGACATTTAAATAAAGTCTTAACTTACCAGTACTTTGAAGAAATAAATAAATACTACTTTCGCAATAATTTTATTGCAAAACTCGTTGCGAGACTATGATTTTATAGCAATTTGATCACAACCGGTTTTGCAATAAAATATTTTTTATCAGATTTTATTGTGATTATACAAAAGACATTATAAAATGTATCTATGTATATTAGGATTGACAGGCAGGGATTATATTCGGAAATAATGAATATATTTGCATATGATCAAACATTAATTTACATTCTCAATATTATTAGTCTTTTTTCTTTTAATATATATGATGAAAGAATGATCATCATGAAACATTAGGACATGTACATTTACAACAACAACTGTAGTTTTGGACACTCGTGTGCTCAAATCTCTGCGATATACATACATGACATTTTAATAAGGTCTTTACTTACCAGTACTTTGAAGAAAGAAAAAAAAGAGTTTCGCAATAATTTTATTACAAAACTCGTTGCGTTGACATGATTTTATTGCAATTTGATCACAACCGGTTTTGCAATAAAAACGATAAATAAAATTATTGCGAAACTCGTTTTTTTGTTTTGTTTCTTTCAAAGTGCTGGTAAGTAAAGACCTTATTAAAAGGTCATGTATGTATATCACAGAAATTTGAGCACAAGAGTTTCCAAAACTATAAAGTTCTGTTGACTACTGTTTGGACCAATGAGATTGCGGCTATATTTAGATCATATAATAATGCTTTTTAATAAGCACATACACGTCACGGCGCATTTAGTCATCGTTAGATTTTTTGATAATTTACGTAGAAAATCCGCTAAACATCACATGTTTCTTCCATGACGTCCTTAAAGTATTATTTTATTCAAATTGTCATTTCTGTTAATTTTGTTGATATCCCTTAAAACGCCAGACGCCAATATTGTTTACAACGGGAAAATGACAGACACCAGAAATAAGAAAATTGCGCGATTTGTAATTTTGGAATATCACCTAAAAAGCATTAAAAATCATTAGGCAATCTGAGAAATCAAAATTTCACGATCATAAGTGTTAAAGTGGCATAAGAGATTTAGTTATGGACGGGAAATCGAAAGGGCCGATACAAGTTGTGGACAAAATACAATAATCAACGCGCGCATGATTGGCGACATCAAAACGTGTCTTGACACAGATAGGCGGCAAACCATAGAAGAAATTATTGAGGCGACCGACTGTAGTTACGGAACATTGTGGTGCATTCTTCGTCACCATTTGCATATATGGGGAGAAGGCTATGGTAATAACATTTGCTGACAAGTCAGGAATCATATTATATTCTCTTCCGGGTAAATCTGTTTGCAAATCAGTCCTCCACATGTCTTCACACACTAACGAATCTTATTAATTGATAAAATACACTCCATATAATGTCATATATTCACTGTGTAAGAAACCTCTATGAACCTTTTATAAAATCATTTGTTCTACAGAATGAAAACTTCAAAAAAAATTTGGTTTTATAGCTTCCCACTTAAAACAAAATAAGTAAATGAAACAAATAACAAAATGATAAAAACACACTTTTCTTTATACACATATCAATATATCAGATTTTATACACCTATTTGAATTTATTTATTTAAGTAATTTCTAAAACAAAGTACTTAATAGATGAAAGCTGTACTGCCTAATCAGTGATACATCATACACTTACACACACTAATCTTTCAAACTACAACTGTGTACAACTGTTTGTTTCGGCTCATTGCAGACGTCACGTGACATACGAGACCATGTCGACTATAATCTCTTCCGGGTAAATCTGTTTGCGAATCAGTAGAAAGGTGTCTCACAGTTTGTTCAGTTTGGTAGAACGTTTTCGGATGCAACTGAAACTGGTAAATATTCTTACATTCATTATTAAACATTTTCGATAACATTTGAAAGGAGGTAAATTTTAGTACATTGTTTCAATATTTTCAATATTATGTCAATACTGTTATAGCGCGTCCGAGTGGTTTACGCGTAGGACTAGACATATGAGCTTGCTTTTTATTTTCATTGCTTAGTACTGCTTGTTTTCTTTTTGGCATAGCTTTGCCTTTTTTCAGCTTAGAACATGTCTTTAAATTTACATTTGGCCACTTCATCCATTTATATTGTTCCGTTTCTTTACTGAGCCCTTGCAGAGTGCCCTGAGTTGGTGTTGGGGCGATGCATTTTATCAACATTGCCCTTTCTTGATCATTTTATGTCATATTTCAAATTCTGAAACACATTGATTATGTTTATTCATGTGTTTTTGTAGACATTCCTTGTAGACAACCATTAAACCAAGCAAATCATTACATTTCTACTTGACAACAAATAACACATCAAGTTTATAAATAATTGGCACAATTGGAGTGAATTAAATTTGTTACTTTACTGAATACACATGATAAAGGTATATTTGAAAAATTAAACAACAACATAACATTGATCGTAATAGATCCTAGTTGCCTTTAACTTTTTTATTTTAAATTGAATCGTTTCAGCCCATTAAGTGTGAATAAACTAAAAATAAAATTAACATGATATGACAATATTTGTCGATTATTTTCTCTTCCGGTTAATTTGTACCCTAGTAATCCCGAGATATCGACATAGCCCGCAGGTCACTTATTATGAAATAAAGTTTTATAGGAATGTAATAAAATCTGGTTAATAACTTTACATGTATACATTTAATATTCTATAATTTGTGAAATTATTGTTTCAATCAGAATTAATGTGTCTTTTGAGTAATATTTTAGAAGTTGAGTTATTGATGTTTGAGTGTAAAAGATAATGTAAAT
Source organism: Ruditapes philippinarum (assembly GCF_026571515.1). Lineage (NCBI taxonomy): Eukaryota > Metazoa > Mollusca > Bivalvia > Venerida > Veneridae > Ruditapes > Ruditapes philippinarum. The sequence continues at coordinate 67,445 of NW_026854920.1, forward strand.
TCTGTATGTTCACTTTCTTTTCAATTTTCTTCAGATTTCAGCCATAAGTTATTGTATCAGTATTTGAAAAAAATGTTCGCTATATCAATAGGAAGCTATTCATGAAATACACCAGATTTCATTATTATCAAACAAATAACAAATTATTTAGATTAGCAAGAATGTTTTTTGTGTCTGTTTGATACAATTTCTGTAACTTGGAACTTTAAGAAATGCCCGAACAATGGAACGTGCATCAAAGCAATAAATTTTTTTCATGTATTTATTTATATTTATTAATTTATTATTAATTTGTTTATTAATATATTTATTTACAAGTACATTTATTGATTTATTTCTTTTTTATCTATTATTTATTTATCTATTTATTTGAAAATTTGTTAACAGATACAGAGCTAGAAAACAATATTATTCATACCACAATATGTAAACAATTATTGATTTTCAAAAATTAAAAAAAATCTGAGTTGTACCCAAACTTTGCTTTAACCCTTTCCCTCATGAGCTTTTTGCGAAAAATGGCCGTTTTCATTGAAAAACCATCTGTTACAAGTTCAAACTGCTATGAAACTATGAAAAATGCTTCAATACTAATCAAACTTGGCACAAATGTTGACTGGGCCTTTGCCTTTGTAAAGACATGCTCAGTCTTAAATTTCCTGTTACCCTGGCAACATGGGGACGTCTCAAAATTGACAAAAAATCACTATTTTGCCTCGATTTTTTCCATCAAAATTTATTTCAAAGTGCTGCAACTTTTCAAGGGATTGAGATAGAGTCAAAGGCTTTTCAGCGTTGGTTACACATAACCTTATGATCGATTTGGGGTCATTTTTAGCCTCTAACAAGTCCAAAATTTTCTTGGCGATGAGGGGGACTACCGCCCCCTTCAAACCCCCCAAACAGAAGTGGGGCACATCCCCCTTCTGGCAACCCCCTGATGTAACTTTTGGATGGGGGCGGCGCCGAAAAAGTGCTCACATTTTTAGCAACATTTCTCAACGAAAACATGTATTTGGGGCTCAAATAGGACATTTTTTCACTATTTGAGGCCTAAAAGAGGGGAGGGGTCGAAAGTGCGTTGTTTCGCGTATATATGAAGTAAAGGGTTAATAGATGTTTTATCATATGGAAAAAAAATGGACAAAGGAGATTCTCCGGAATCACTGGCAATACAAGTAAATAAGTGAAAATTGTAGACTCGATCCAACCAAGAATCAGAACTTTTGTCTGTGTTTTAGGTTGAAGACTTGTGGTCAGTGACAAAAGCGTAAACGACCCTCAAAACACTTTAAGCATTATTCTAGCTTTATATTCAAGATATATTCAAAAGTCAAATACCTAAAGTGAATTACACATATAAATGTTCTGCAATTAACTAATAGTTACCATGTACTAGAAAGTTTATCTCAATTTTGTTAGATAAAGAATCTCTAAAAATCCAGTTTAATAGATGAAATAAAACATGGAAAATGCATTGCGTAATGATAAAAAAACACATAATTTAGTGTTGTTGTTGTTTTATATGTTTTATTTACTTTTAAATAAATTTATGTTTATATTCATATTTGAGATTATAGTAATCAGATTCTATCTTAAGTTTCCCGTTCTTGTCTGAAATAATGCACGGAAGGGCAACTGAGGTCTTCCTCCATCAGTAAAGCTGGACGTCGCCATACGACCTATACTTTGTTGGTGTGACGTTAAACCCAATAAAACAAACAAACAAACAAACAAACAAACAAACAAATAATAAGCTTACATAGTAAGATTCATTGTAAGTTATTATTCCGTAGTGTTCATAGTAAGTAAATAGTAATTAGTGTCCATTATAAGTTTAAGTAACTTTTATTCTCTCTATAATACGATAAAGGTAAATATTTTCTATATTTAAAGGGTTAAAAGGGTTATTTGTTAATGAACTGAAGGTATGTTTGAAAACAATAAAACAACTTAAATATAGAGTTGATTGTGACAGGTCATACCCGCCCTTAAATCTTAAACTACAAACTTAAATCGTTTCCGTTTAATGTAGCATGACATGAACATTTATGTCGATTATTTTCTCTTCCGGGTTAAATCTGTATCATAATAATACCGCGCTACCCACATAGGACGCAGGTCGCTATTATGGAAGGATGAAATTAAACTGGTAAATATTTTTACATTTGTATCGGATTTTTTTTTAATTGTCTGAAACATTGTTCGTTTGCGAAATTATTGTTTCAATCAATATAATTGTACGGTGGCATAAAAATGACATTTGCATTTTTGTTTTCTTTTTTTTTCTTTTTGTTTTGATACTTATTTTTATTTTATTTTATTTTTTGTTTGTTTTTTGTACATTTTTTGTTTTATGTTTGTTTTGCATACTTATTTTTTTAGTTTTGCATACATATTTTATTTTAGTTTTGAATACTTATTTTTTCTTTGTGTTATCAAAACTTAAATAAAATATGTATGCAAAACTAAAAAAAAATGTGTTATCAAAACTAAAATAAAATATGTATGCAAAACTAAAAAAAATATGTAAAATATGTACGAAAAGCAAAAATAAAAAATAAAAAATAAAAAATTAGTATCAAAAACTAAACAAAACATATATTTTAATGCCACCGTATATTTGCTTCTTTTGATTACAATTTTAGACATTGATTTTTTGGGGAAAAAAAAGATGTTTAAATCATCAGTTATGTTGGGATTCTTTTTCAGATTTTTTTCTACAAATTGATGATTAAATGCGCTTTATGAAGTCTTGTCTGGCAAGAAAAAGTACAACAGTGTACATTTTTTTTACATAAAAAATCTTAAACACGGTTCAATAAGAGATAAATTTTGACATCTCATAGTCGTCTTATTGTAAAGAAACCACCCACCATTTATGTTTATCTAAACATGCTTTAACTTTAAATCAATTTATCAAACCAAAGGTGTTATCTCATATCTTCATTCCTTGTTTTGGAAAAAAGAAACAAATTGCGTGCTACCTTCTACTTTGATACCGTATATCTTCAGAATAATTTAAATTATAACATTTCGCTACATTTTTTGATAATGACTGTTTCAATTAAAAGAACACAAATGCCAAATACATTTCTTTTTTAAATCACATTTGAGTATTTTCACTGTTTGAGTCTAAAATATATATTGAAAAAAATGTGCACCTTTCTCTAATTGTAAATGTTTCGCTAATAAGCAGTTGTATCAGTATTTAAGTTTGAGAAAGTTCTATTTTAGTGCGAAGTCATTCATTTAGTTCATCAAATGGTTTTATAACTACAGACACATTACGAATTATTTAGGTTAGCAAGTGCGTTGATTTTCGTGTTTGAATAGTACAAACATATGTTTTTAACATGTACTAGTTTAATAATGTGCTTAAAGCTACATATCTCCAGCCAAAATGTTTCAAGAAAATCAAATTTGCGACAAATGTATTAATCCTTTAAGAAAATCTGAAAAACAAAAATCAAGTTATACATGTGCTAGACACGGATTTGCGTTTAATGACTGATATTGCAGTATTATTCACCCATACGTCTACTCCGTGATTTACGGAGTAATGGCAATTTTCGCAAAAGAAGTCCCATCCTTTTTATTGTACCAAAGTTAGTTGACCAGTTCATATTTTTATTGAATAGAGATGTGGTCTCGTACGAGTATTAACCTTGATCACGCACATTCCGTCTCATCATTTTTTATTTTCGTAAGACGAAAGTGCTATTCTTATATTGATCCGCGTCAATTTGCGTCATATAGGAAAGACAAAAGTAAGACAAACAATTTGTTATATACGGATAGTTTTAATTAGGTGTAGTTATGATTTGTAAATGGCGAAATTTTTGTGTTGTTAATTTTATTTTCAGTAACCTGAACATTTTGAAAAAATTGCTCTCTAACTTTGTAAATGATTTTAAGACGTTGAATTCATCACAAACAGTCTGCTGGATATATACACAAATATGTTAGGCTCCTGTCCATTTATCATATTTGAAAACTACATAAGCTTGTAAACAAATAAAATTTTCAGTTGATTGATGCAATTAAAACAACTTTCAAAACGTTTGATGCAGTGAGTTTTGTAGTATCATGTTTGGTATATTAAGTCACTTGATTTAAACATTGGGAAATTTTTGCCTAGATAAATAGATGGTAATAGATGCCGATGTTCTACACGATTTTTGCATAGTTTATTAAATTAAATGGTGTTTTGTTGGATTTATTAATCAAGAAATATCAATTGTTGAAATAGCAGATACTGGTATGAAGAATGACATGTAAAGATTTTGTAAGTTTAAGCAATTGCACCAAAGAAAATGTACCTTTTCAAACCAATCAGACTTAACGTATTTCAATTAAGAAAAATATCTGTTCTAAGAAAACATTGTACTGCTCATTGTTATCCTAGTGAGACTCAGTATCGGTTATTCATCGAAAGATAAGATGATAAAAATATTGATTGTTGTATGTTATATATGATAGCTGTACATAATCAAAATTCTTTGTTTATTTCCACATTGGTATAATGCAAAATAATCAATCTTTAATCGGTTTATGTTATTTGCCTGATTGAATGATAAAACTACGTGTAAGCAACGACAAAATCATTCCTAAAGAATGTTTTACCTGTAGGAAGTCAACATGAATACTCTTCTCGTTTTTTCTTTTTTTTCTTTACGTTTTTTTTTATAAAGTTCAGATAGTCATTGTCACAAGTAATACATAAGCAAACGCATAGTTATCTTTTTTTAAGTGAGACAAGTAAATAACATATTTGTCTGATCTATTCAAAACGGTTACAAAGGTTTTGATTTTTTGTATAAAAGTTTATGAATATTTCTAACGGAAACAATGTAATACTTTTTAATATCTTATTTAATAATTCAATCTGTATATTTTCAAAGATAGTAAACTTGTTTATATAAGTAACACAATATACATTGTTGTGGCTAAAAAAAACAGAACTGTCTCTAACAAATTTCATATTTCGTCAATCTGGTAAAATGAGGAAAAAAATATATATGTAAAAAAATATATATAACTATTTGATAAAGACCGCAGCTGAAACTTTATCATTTAATTGTGTGTAGGGCAGGTTGTTTCCCTTTCTTTGTATATAAATAAATGTTCTGATTTTTGACACTTAGGTTATAAATTTGTTATTTCCCTTTTTAGTAGTACATGAAATTATAATTTGTTACATTTTGAATAACATTTACACACAGCATACCAAGTATACTGTTAGTGATTGAATTTGTCAATATAGAAAATATTTTAGGTGTAAGACTTTAATAATTTTGCTTTTGATAATTATTCTTAATTTATATTTATGAAATTAAATGTTTAAAATGTTGAGATATTGGTTGTTTTGAAATAATGATAACTTTGGTATATAAGGTTAGATTTCATTGGCATCATTGGAAGCAAAGGTTACAAAGCCACGCTACCGCCCCTTTTCCTTTCTAAATTTATTAGGTATTTTTTTATAAAAAGTAAAAGTTAATTATAAGGTACTCTTTTATTAAAAGTAAAAGTACATTATTTCTCTCTTCAATTATTCTGCTTTGAAAGTTCTTTGAATTAAATATGGTAATAATTGTAAAGTAAGAATTTATTGTTTGTGTTATATAATTGAAGTTTGTACATTTGAATAAAGAACGTTATCACACATCAATCTGTATAAAAAAATAGAACTGGAAACTTGATGTTTTTGTTATTTCTTTAAGTAATGGTTCAGAATTAAAGAGACGAAGTGAGTCCAAGCTTCAGGCTCTATATAAATCAGTACTTGTAGTAGAAAAAGTGAGAGGAACTTGCGAAGCCAGTTTGTGAAAGTTTTGCAGCCTGTCGCCTCGGAAGAAGCCCTCTCCTGCTACAATTGTTTATCAATCCTTTTAGCATAAACATCCGATTCGGTTTAAAGAAAGTATTTCATATTTTGTTGTCTTATTGTCTCCTTTATCACTAAAAGTGGTCATGTAAATTTAAAACAATATTATATCACAGTCTATGTAGTTTGTACTTAACTACATAATACGGTTATAAATTAACACGTGTCATGTAATTTCAGACATGAACATCGGATGATAAAGAGACATCTTAACAATGAAATTGCAGTTTTTGATTGTGCTGTTACACGCTTTAACTAGCGACATTGCAGGTAAATCATAGCTACTTCAGGTAATTGCTGTGATATGAATGCATTATTCAAAATAATTTATAACTGTTGTCTTACTATTATCATTTTGATATATTCACAAGTCTATCAAACAATTTAAATTTAGACTTTTTTATTGAGAAATATTATTTAAAATAAACTGCCAAACCTTGGTATATTCTTTTTGTTATATTATAATATAACTCTATACAAATTTAGATAGGTTGGTATTTAGATGTAATGATACATTATTAACTATTAAAAAGGTTTTAAAATTATAATACTTTGTTACGCGACTAAAGTTTTATTATAGTTGTATTCCTTGTATTATACAGGCGGTGAGAAATTAAATGTAAATGGTATACGACTAGTCAATGGTACGCAGCCATATAGTGGGAGAGTAGAAATTAACATCAATGGTGTATGGGGAACTGTTTGTGATGACTCGTTTGATTTTAATGATGCAAATGTCATGTGTCGAATGATCGGTCTCAAGTATGTCAGATTCAATTTCTTAAGGCATTTCCAAAAGTAACGAAGTATTTTTTTGTTTTATCATGGTGCTGACATAATTTTAGTTTCATTGTTCTCGAAGAGGGCTTCCCTTTTCTCACATGTATGCCATCTTGTGATGGTCTATTGTTTTTTCAGATAGAAACTTATTTGAGGAGTGTTAAATTCAATAAAAAAATGATTTGGTTTGCTCTAAACATAAAATTGAGGTACCACAAGGGGACACTCTTTAAAATGTAGTCTTTTCATTTAAAAGAGGAAATTATATTTCTAAAATTTTAACTGATGAATAATCAAATAACATTTTCACGGATACATCAGTTATTCACTCATAAGCATACAAAGAATAAGGAATCCCCAATTTGTAGTCATAAAAAATAAAATTCTATTATACATAACGATCGCCAGAGGTTCGTTTATTTATCATTTATTTAGCTTGTAATAAAAAGTTAACTAGTGTAGGATTCTATATATTCCAACGAATGTTATTTGTCTATAATACTTCCAGAGCAACAACATTTGAATCGAGTGCTTTTTATGGACCTGGGATTGGACCTATATTTGCTCAAGAGTTTAAGTGTAACGGAATAGAATCACATATAAAAGATTGTGAATTCGTTCCTAATGTCGAATGTACACATGATAGGGATATCAGCATTTTTTGCACAGGTGAGTTTATTATGATATACATGTATATGGTAAAGATGAAAAATTTAACCAAATATTACAGTCAGAATAAGTTTGTAAGTATTTAACTAGGTCTGTTTCTTTGTAGTTAAGAATATTCCTTTCTCACTTTCAACTACTCTTTTAATAATTTGGGTGTTTACCATTCATACAGCCTGGTCAATAAAACAAATTCATGAAGTGAAACATGACTTGTACTTTTTTATGACACATTCGTGCCTTTTATTTAACCGGAAAGTTTCTGTTAAATACCTGTCGTACCTGGAAAAGGAAAAAATATACCATACAATGTACAATGTTTGAATGACACAGTTATTGTCTACACATTAATGCTTTGTATAACATTTTATTGGTATGTATAACATTTTAATTGTATGTACAACATTGTAATTGTATACATAAAATTGTGCATTAATAAAAGAAAAAGGGAATATCTTTCACCGGCTGCCGGAACAAACATGAATATCTAGCAGCTCGAGGATAACAGTTTATGACAGTAACGACATCTTACCGGATTGCCATTAAACGACTCAAAAACTGGATGCTTACGTCTGTGACAATAGCCAGAGTTTGAGTTTTTTCTTGAAAATTCACATAATATAAGATCTTATTAAGTTAACAGTTGTTATTATAGCTAATACATTATAATATTGAAGGACTTAGCCATTTTCATTATCATAATTTTTTTCAGAATGTGGTAAATTAGAAATACGTAATGGAAAAACGCAGTCCATATCAGCGGATGGAAGAAATATCGTAATATCATGTATAGATGGGTACAGCTCAAACATTACAACAAGTATTTGTGAAAGTGGAAGCTGGTCTGTTCCGACAATATATTGCACATCAGGTGAGAGCACAAGCAATCTTACAGCCTAAGCATAGCATTTTATTTACGATTATGTATCATATCATATTATGATAACCAGGAATGTGACGTCATTCCGCAGATTATTAAATAATGCATGTAAGATACAAATCGGTTATATAAAGAACAAATACGCAGTAAAAGATATCATTTGCTTGATATGAGAAGCTACGAAAAAACATGTTTTGATAATGTAACAGTTCGGTATGTTTAATCAATTTTACTCAATTCTGAACGAAAGCAACTGCCATGTAAATGGTGGCCAGCCAACGTGACTGTTCGGGTATAGGATTCAATATAAGTTTTACCTTTTATTTTGCTGTTTCTTGGTAAAAATTCTTCAGGTATTTTTCAGGGTGCACGGGTTTTCAAACTTTATTATAACATGGTGTTATCGTATTTTAAATGATTTGTAGATTTTTCTGAAAACGTGTTTTCTATTTTCTGACGTTTGAAGAGCATCTATGGTTTCGTCAACAAACATACCAAGGCATCCGCTGTTTCAGTCACTAAGAGGCCTGTTTCATTTTAAGAGTTCTATCATTTTTACTTGAATTGTTACTGTAGTGATTTGAAAGAAAAATGATTTCGTAAACACTACAAAATAAGATCAAAGCGCTGAAAGCACAGTACACAACTGATTAAATAGCACATAATAATACCAATTTACGGGTATATTAATGTCATCTGTTAATGCATAATAATCATATACTTTGCGTCTTGTACATCTCTGCTGTAATACAATAGAAATACCACAAAAGTCTTGATATTTTATGTTGTAGCATTTACATGTCACACATGGTATTAAAGAGCGATGGGTAACTTCAGTTGTTACTTTTATTCCTGTCATTGTGCAGCAATTTTTATTGAATTTTTTTCCCATTAATTTACCTTTTTAAGAAAGGTGCAGTGTGTTATTTTATCAAAGGACGGAAAATGGAACAACATACATTAAATTTTACACAATGACTGAAGGTGAAAAAATAAACAAAGAATAATCTTAGATAAAATGAGGTATCGATATGCTTTGACTTTTAGTCTATGTTATTAAAGTAACCTATACAAGTAAAATTATTCATTGCACTCAGGGAAAGATAACTCAGAAAGAAGCATAGTGAAATCCAATTTTCTTTAATAAATTTGTTTAAATCAATGTGAGTTTCATTCCGTATTTTAGATATTCTGTCGGCCAACTTGAATTCCTTTGCATATTGTAGGACATATCGTCAATAATGCTTTAAAAATAAGTTTTTATGATAGCATTTAGGTTATCCGTAATTGCAAATAATAATTTTATTTGTTTATTTATTTAAAGCTATGTTCATAGTTAATAGAACAAGGAAATGTGTCCATAGGACAGGCATGCCACAACTTTTGTTTTAGCCTAGTAAAGTACAGTTGAACAGTGTGACAAACGGACAAAGGAAAATCTGCATTGCCCCTTCATACATTTTTTCTGAAGTTGTTATCTCGAGTTTCTCCAAAAGTTAGCAACAATTTTTAATCTCACTTTTATATCCTGAACTATGCTTTAAAAAGGTGCACAACTACATATGCGGACAAAAAAATAATCCTTTTTCAGATTCATGATTATAGTCATTTTTTTGGCGCTACACTGCAACACAAGTTAAAAATTGCATTTTTTTACTAAGTCAAGGACAATAACTCTTACGAAACAGAATAAATTCACACGCGAAAGGTTCGTTGAATCTAGCACTACATTTGATACAACATGGCGCGCGCACACACACACACACGCGCGCGCGCGCGCGCACACACACACACACACACTTATGCACGAACATGGGAAAAACGGACAGGAATATTCAGTCGAATAAACTGAATAAATTCACACGCGAAAGGTTCGTTGAATCTAAGACTTTTAGAGCTACATTTGATACAACATGGCGCGCGCGCGCACACACGCGCGCACACACACGCACACACACACACTTATGCGCGAACATAGGATAACCGGAAAGGAATATTCAGTCAACCTAGCAATGCTTAGAATGACATCATTATCTCTATTAAGGGATATCTAATTGATGTGTTCAAGATAACATTTCCTTCTGTTTGAAAAATAGAAGTTTTTATTTTATGCTTTTCAGTGGATTACTGATTTATCCGTGAAAGTTATATTTGATAATTTCACAGTGAAAATTATCAAAATATAATTTCACACTTTTCAATGACAAAACTACTTTTTTTAAGATTTCCACATGTACTGTGGTACCTCAATTTTATTTTTGCTGACAATTTTGACAACGTCAGGCTGCTAAGAGAAAAGCAAAGCTGAAATTGATAAATAACTTAAATGTCAAAAGTAATAAAAAGAAGAAAAGACTTACTTCTATTTATCCAAATCACCAATCACCAAATATCGTCTCTTAATTTTTTGTTTCATTTTTACAGTCTGAAAAATACATTCCTTCCACGTGCAAAACTGTTCTTGATGACATTGGACATATTTAAGTATCCTACGAGCAATAACTGCCGTATGCTTTATGAAAACTTAAAAAGCAATGAAAGCCATTAGTCCGAAGAATAAGTAAACAATCCAGCGTTCGTAAGGCAGCCTTTCAACAAATCCAAGTTTCCAATTTCCTGGCCGTTTTTGGAATGTTTACACATCTGTCAACACTTATATACATGTGAATTGTCTGTTACAATCCTCTGCTACGCCACTCGTGATAATACTGTTTTTAAAGCTCACTCGATGAAATAAAATTTCATCATACACACAAACAAACAAATGTCCTCTATCTAATGGAAAGGGAAAGTAATGATCTCCCGGAAGGATAAATCTCAAAACCAATTCATAATTATTGCTGACTTGGTTTGATCGAGTGTAGATATAAGGAATACGGATGTTCTTACACGCCACTCCTGTCACTGACGTATAGAAGATTAATATGACAGAGGGACAGACAAAGCACATTAGCTATGATCCCCCTGCCCCTTAGCGGTTGAGGCATAAAAACGGCATCTAACAATTTCCTAATATTAAGAATTTCAAATTGCAGTTTTGTACCTTACAACATGCTTAGAAAAAAAAAAGAAAAACAGATGCTCAATTTCACATGCTGACCAGAACATCCTGTAAAGTATCATTTTCATACACTTTAATGAATCTAGATCAAATACTGTTAAGTCTACACGAGATAGAAAATTGCAAATTATAAGTAAAATGGGTAAAAACTCTACGAATAAGGAATAAATTTCAACATCAGATGCTTCTTGTGCTGATCAACATTTCTGTAATGTTTCATTGTTTCAGGCCATATACTTTATGGACTGTGCGTTACACAAGTTTAAATTGCAAATGTGTTTTCAGTCTAGGGCAATAAATCTACAAATATAAAAAACAAACCCTTACTTTCTGTAAGTTATACCGGGCGACAAGATTTGCATCGATGTCTTAACGCCGCATTTCATTGCAGACCAAACATGATAATAATGCGATAATGGCCCACAGATCCAAAGTGACAACAATGGACATTTTCAGACCATTCTCGGATAATGACGAGCCGCAATCAAGTATCAACATCAATCTTTGTAACAATATTAAGAGCTTTCTTATTGACAGTTGATACAAAATCTTACAGCCGATGATTTTGGCTGATCCAAAGTGCCTTTGGGTTCAACCGAAAAGCATAAGTTAAGCATTCCAGGCTTCGGTTTTTAGTGTTTTCATCCATTTGATCTAATCTGTTACGTTCCTGTTATCATTTCCTTTCGAATCACTTTTCTTAATAATTATCCATCGAAGTTATCAAATAAAAAAAGTTAAAGTGATACCTTGAAATAATTACATACACTTTGAGCGAATATACTGGTTAATTGTCTCTACCAGGCCAGTGTGTTTAAGATACAATGGCGGCTTTAGAAATTCCGAAACTTAATTTCGTTGTCAGGACAAATCTACAAAATACTTTAAATGACGATAAATTCATCTGAAAAAATAGCTTTAGAGTTAGTATTATGGTTATCTTGCGCTTTATCTCCTTAATATTCGTCCATTTTTTCATAACAGGAAATTTATCGGTAAAAAGCATCGAATGAAAGTGGATGAGTGCGGTACCGAAAAAAGGTCACGTTGGTTGACCACTTTTTATATGTTTTCAAATGTAAAGAAAGCTTGTATATATATATATACAATATATATCATTAAAGTTAATTGTAACCCAATTGTCTTTTTTTTTACCTTATATATGTTGATATCATATTTATAAATTTTAATTCGTAAATATTACATGTAAGAAATGTTCAAACGCATAAAAGATAACTTAAACATTTTTTTGTATTCAAAACAGATTTTAATTGAACATATACATGTAGATTCATATAGCTTCATTATTAATAATTACTGTAAAAATGATTTTAAAGAATTACGAAATATTCGACTGGTCAACGGAATCGGGTTATATGATGGCAGGATCGAGGTTTTTAAAAGTGGAACTTGGGGAACTATTTGTAGCACATCATTTACTTTTCAAGACGCTCGAGCAATATGCAATATCCTTTTTGGCACCAGGTATGGGTCTTTAATTCACATGTCCATACAATCAATATTATTCTATTCCCAATATTGCCATGACTAAATAAGAAGGAGTCATTCTGACATGACTTACCTTTTTACTTACTATTTTCTATTTTACGGTAGAAATGCCATGCTATGCAAGTTAAATAATGAAATTATTATGCCAATCAACATTCTAAAATCAGGTACTTTTTAAACAATAAAAAATCTTAATAACAGTGTTTATATATAATATTTGTATGCATATAGGTTATACAGAATTTTCTACACGTCTTCAAACGTTTACGGATCGGGCACCGGACCAATACATATAGACAATCTGAATTGTGAAGGAGATGAAACTAATATAGATGAGTGCAAATACAGTCAGGACGTGTCATGTACTGACCACAATCGAGATGCTGCCGTCGCTTGCAACAGTACGTGGTGCCTATTAGACTTAGGCCTTAACATTGTGCACTTAATTGTTATGTGCTATTCTATTCCATTAACAGCTTCATTGTACAAAAGGTCTTGCACAAATTAATGTCTACATTTTTTAAAGCATAGCAATTATCTCTTTCTTTTGGTGAATAATAAATGTACGTTCATAGCTACATATGTGTACACCAGTCGTCTTAATTTGCTCTTATAAACGGAAATTTCCAATGCTTTGATATTGAAATTGTTTTTTAAAATTGTTTCACGATACATACAAACACAAAGATATGTAGTTATATCAAAATAAAATGTAACAATTAGTTATCTTAGTTATTTAAAGGATATTCTAATTTTTTCAAATCATGTTCTGTACTTGTCATTTTAAGAAAAAAACATATTTTAAATGTTATAAGTAACTGTTATAACAAGGATATTCTATATACTTCAAAACATTTTATTTACTTTTCAATACAAGAAACAAAAATATATTTAAATATATTATTATTCACAATTTAATGGCTTAGTTTTATATTTTCTAGACTCTTGGTATGTTAATACAATATATTATAATAAGGGACATAATTGAAAAACAATAATATTATTCTCAGGATTTCGCATACCGTACATGTATGTTCTTAGCAAGACATTTATTTTAGAATGGCCAATGACACTGGTAACAAATACCAGACTTGTTAATGGCACAGGACCTTATGATGGTCGTATGGAGATGTTTGTTAATGGTCAATGGGGAACAATTGATGCGAGATATGTTGATATGTATGATGCCCGCACGATATGTAACGCCCACAACGCAAGGTATGCAATGTGTTACGCAAATATCTTTCTTCCAACGGTACATTTATATTTGTTTCAAATCATAGTTGTCAAACATTATAATCTGGGTACCATGACCAGATTTATTTCATTTTTTGATACAAGTGTCCCTTGGATTTACAAACTCGATAAACGTAGATAGATTACAAAAGTTTGTTATCAATATATAGCACTTTTTCTGATTTTTTCCCTTTCAAGGCCTAGAAAATATATACTTATGTATGTACGCGATGCACAAGTTAATCTACATGTCTCATGAACGATACTCTATAATGTTAAAATATGGTGGCTGATTTCTGCCAATTCGTGTTTTCTTGTCTTTGCCCCGAAAGTCGAAAGGCGAAGACACGAAAACATATCTATTTGTCGTTATTTCGACTTTCGGCCTTCGGGGCGAAGACATGAAAACACGAAACATACTAGGCGAAATAACGAACTTTTCACACGCAAAGGGTCGGAAATGTCATTGTTTAAGTTTTCTTGTTGGCGTGGCGAAATCTTTCGTGTCCGCACCCTTTGTTTGACGTGTCTTCGTGTCTTCGCCTTGAAACGCGAAGGTCGAAATAACGAAAATACGGGAAAATACGGCCGATTTTCGTGTTGTCGTGATTTTGCCCCGAAACGCGAAAGTCGAAGTAACGACAACAACATTGTTTCGGGTTTCGCCTTCCGGTAGGGGCGATACTAAACTGCTGACGAATTAGCTGACGATATAGAGTATATAGGACACTGCTGACCAGTTAAATAAAGAAGGATTATCGGAAACTGATGACCACATAGATAAAGAATGAAAACCAGTGAAGGTGTCAAATATCCGTTGGTGATATTATAGGCGAGGTCGAGAGAAACCCGATCAGATGTTTTTTGTTTTGTTTTTCTCAAGATGTCAATATTACAAATGATTAATATTAATAACAATAACGTCAAATAAGGCCGGAGACACGTTTTTTTTCAAGATGACAATATTACAAATGATTAATATTAATAACGACAAATAGGGGCGGAGTCACGAAAACACGAAAAGTGACCATTATTTAAATGATATTGAGTAATGACAAGGTGTTTTAAGTGTTGCGGAACAATGACAGAAATCAGCCACCATCTTAAAATGATAGTGTTAAGACGTGGGACTGTATCATATGGAACATAGCGATGTCACAATTTGTCTTTTTTAAATAATTACAATCCTAAAGAAGTAGGTTACGTCTTTTCGTCATCAAATGAAACAAGTACAGTAAGTAAACTGTTTCAAATTTACATAGCACTATAACGACAAGGAAGTCTGCAGAAGAAAAACACCGAAAAGTGGCGGCATGGCCGAGTGGTTAACGCCTCAAACTAGTAATCTAAGGATACTAGTAATCTACGAATTGCTGACTGTGAGGGTTTAAACCCCGTCAGGGGCAAGCCGTTGTTTTCTTGAGCAAGAAACTTCACATTTATTGCTAAGTACTAGTTATTCAAAGAACGGATTCGAGAGTGTTTCAATAGATTTATAGCTTCCATCATAATCGAACTAAAGTAAGATTGTATAAACCAAAAGTGAATATTTTTAAGGAAATGTGACCAATGTTTTAAAAAGCTTCTAAAATGCTATATTGAAATCATATTGAGAATCAAGGTAAAGTTTATAAAGTATGACTAAATCTTACATGAAATGTAAATGTAAACTTATCTTAAAAGTTTTAGAATCTAGCAAATGTTGCAAAGAAAATCCATTATTGTTATTGTAACTATCTCCGCATATACGTCAGTCTATCGTATGCTTTTGTTGTAAAGGGCTTTTGGTAAATAAAGTTATATGTATAATTGTGTAGTTCATTTCAAATGTTCTTTCGGACATTTCGAAAATCATTTCTGTATTCAGAAAGATTTCGAGTTCTTCGAAACAAGTGGATTAAATGAATTTTCCGTTGTGTATGTTCCTTTTCTCTGGACGCATATTCTCTATGAAATAACAAAAGCATGTTCAAAATTTATAATAATATTATGATAAGTATTTCTAAAATATATATTTCAAATGTATTATAAATTCGTTAAATGATGTGTTTTTGACAACAAAAAACTGACTTTTTTAAATTTTAGTCTAGCAATGTATTTCACGTCTGCAATATATGGACAAGGGACAGGGCCTATATTATCACGAGAGCTATATTGTAACGGTGAAAGGAGTCATATAAGCAGTTGTTCCGGCCATTCACCATACGGATCTTCTGCTTCACATACGTATGATTTATCTATAGCTTGCACAAGTAAGTTATAGCATACTGCTGACTTAAATCGATAATTAGGATATTTTGAACTGCTATGAGAAACTTATAGCTATCTTATCTACTTGTAAACATTTAAATTGGCATACGTAAAGCTTAAAGAAAACTAACATTGTAAAAGGTTACAAGCTTAAATGGAATGGTTTCTTAAAGAATCCGTGTGAATAAATGAAAAAATAGTGATTAAATACACATTGCCCTTTCCAGCAACAAATTTTAGAGTTGGAGGAATGAAATGTCTATAATTATCATTTTGTGTTTCTAAAAGCGGATCGTATCTTTGAATATATATTTGTAAATGCACACAGCCCTTAGAAATATGAAACGTTTTTATAATAAAGAATCATAATAATTTACAACATCATTTACAGCATGTGGCTTACCTGCAATTTATAACGGAGATCCAATTTCATTCAACGGAAATGTATTAACTATAGCATGTCACACAGGATCACAGCCAAACCAAGTAACGATGACATGCCTTGAAGATAATAACTGGTTTCAGGCAAAAAGATGCACTCCATATATTGGTGCGCTATATAACTTAATTAAACATAAATATTTAGCATTCTTTTACATATTTCTTAAAATTATTTTTTCTTATAGTCTCATTTTTGTAGAAACAGTAACAAATACTTGATTGATCAAATGATATGTCTCAATTAACGAAAAGTTATGCAATATTGTTATTATTTCTAGAACACCCATTACAAATAGAAGACATCGCTCTGCATGGCGGACGTAGACCCACCGAAGGACGTGTTGATCTGAAAGTAAACGAGACGTGGGGCACGATTTGTGATACAGGTTTTGATTCTGCTGATGCACGGGTTATCTGTAGAATGTTTGGTTTACAGTAAGTCATTTTGAAATTCATATATTAGTACTTTTATTTTTCTTAATATGTAAAAAGAATGAATAAAAGATAACTTTAGAGATGATAGAAATAATGCTTTTATAATTTTTCAAAATTGTATGATTTCAACATCAGCTCAATGGTTAACTAACAAGGCTGACAAAAGAAATCATTTAGATAGCTATGTACCTTCACGTTGTTTCGTTAATACACCTTATAACTTTTTTAACAGATATAAAAGCTTCTTCCCCAAAGCAAGCCATTACAGTAAAAAAGGAAGTGGTCCAATTTACATCAGCAACATGAAATGTAATGGCACAGAGTCACATATAAACGAATGCAGTTACGAGATTTCGAATCAATGTACACATTACGATGATGTTGCAGTAGAGTGCACAGGTATTAAAATAATAAAACACATCAAGTTTACCCATCATTTTCAAAAGCCACAACATGAGTTACAGGATAGATTCTGTAATAAGAGGTCATGTTAAATACAAATCTTAGATCTTCAAGATAACGTAGTGCTAAATCTAGCTAGCAAACCGAATGCATCGTGCTTTTTGAAAGAAAATAATTTGACAAGAAGCATTTGAAACTCCTCTTATAAGTCCAAGACTATTGCGTCTCTGAACTAGCTGCGTTCTTGATCAGATCATTCTTTATTGCCTTGATGTGAATGGTAATGATCAGATAAAATGGCAATCATATCGATCAATATCTAGTCATCTCAGATGTTCCTCAAGGGTCAGTCCATGGTCCACTTCTACTCCCCCACCCTTCAAGAGATAAATTAATAAAGCAGTCATTTCCTAGGTACGACTATATTTCGATCCTTGACATTAAGGTTGTGTATACATTTTTGTTGGTAGTTAACAATTTAAACTGTGCAGCTTTGGATGTTCTTTATTGATTCCATTTCCCTTAGAAGCGTGTAGGCAGAAGAAATTCGTGCCTTACATGCAAGCGGAGTTTCAGAGATATTGTATAATCATTCACATGACTCTAACCTTAATGCTGTGTTTGCGGTAATTTTAGTTATTTCACTTTTTTGTAGTTGGATGCTTCCAGTTTTCCTTACATGAATAATTGTTAATTACATTTTGGATGTATTCCTTGCTTCTCTAAATGTGTTTTGACGTCTTATTTGCGTAATGCATGCTCCATAACTTCTGATCCTCTGCCAAATACCGGTTAATTCAGGTCATTAACTTGGGACCCTACACCATGTTAACTGAAGCCACTAACGTGTCAAATTGTAAAAGTCTATAATCATTCACGCATGAACACATTTTCAGACTTTTCTGAATTAAAAATTTTACCATTACATGTCCAAATGTTCAATACTACTTAATTAGGTGCTAGGGAGTGTGAACAGCAGCTTGCACTTTCCTTTCAATTACTGTCTATGAACAGGCTCAGTCAAACCAAGCCTGCAACATTTTTAATTTAGCCGTTATGTAGTTTCCTTAGGAACTGTTTAATTTTATATTAGTTTCACTGGTCGTATACGAACCCTTCTCAGTGTGCCTTAGATATAAAATATACAAACTGTTAATTCGCCTCCATAATAAAACCTAGTGTTATACATGCTTAGATATAACAGTTATGATTCAGTTTAAACAATGACTTCAAAAAAAATCTAAAGATATTGATATGGTGAAATATTTACTCCTCCAACAATCGCTTTTATTGACTTGTTCAATATATCTTTTAACAGTCATGCATTATATTAGTCAAAGCATTCTTGAAATATGTTTGCTTCTAAAATGCAAAACCCCAATTTTAAGTTTTGAAGCATAAACCTGAAAATTAAAATAAAAAACTTTAATATCTGGCTATATATTGGTATAACATGTCTTATTTTGTTTGATATGTCTAAATCAGATAGCAGATATCTAACTACATTTTTGACTAAATGTTTGTACTAAATGGATGTTATATTGGAAACTTCAGTCCAACATCTTAATTGCGTAAAAATACAGCTTTGAATACGCATCAACTTGCCCTGATAATGTATATGTTTTTAGAAAAGCTTGCCCCTACATGTACTACCAACAAAATAGTCTCTTTTGCAAGAGAAATTAAAAAGTAATGACTAAAGTATGCATAGCATATGGATCTCCGATTTTATGTTTATTTCAACAATTGAAATAATTATTTAAAGGGACTGAAGTTTTTTGACATTATGGGACTGAAAATGTTTTTTTTCCAGCTAAATGTACCATTTGATGTACATGTAGACCACGAATCTTTGTGCAAACATTCAGATCATTCGCGCACTTCGTTTTTCCAGAATAATTATTCAAATTGTAAAATATGACGAAAAATGAAAAGCGTTTAAATGCTTTTCACTCAAATAAGGCTAAGAAAAGCATAAAACTACGATTTTCGATTTATTTTAAAGTATATTTCTTAACTATCTTTGCATATATTTCTGTTTAAAGCGCGCCAGTTCATTTATGTAAGAAATTCTAATGTCATGTTTTAGGCTTTTAAACCTCAGTGGAGTCCCTTTAAAATTAATATTTAATTCTAAGGATATTAAATTCTCTAAAGGGTTTTCTCCACAGTGTAAATGGATAAACTTGACACTCCTTATTGTAAAAAAGTACATGAAGAAATGCACTATATATTATTTATACTTCTCTGATGATTAGACAGTAACCAATAACCAATATCCACTCTACCCTTCTATATTTTATCTAATTATATATGTTTGAAATTCATTATATATACCCATCAATATTTTTAACACGCTAAAGAACCAATAATTTATCTAAAAGTATAAAATATAGACAGTTTCAAAAAATGAGAAAACTTCAATAAAAACTCCAATAAAAACAAACAATAATTTTACGGGACGATAAATGTGTACATCTGACAGGTTATTTGTGTTTTGAACATCTTCACTTCTTCATTATTAAATTTACAACTGCATGTTAAGGTTATGAAAAGAGTCAAGAACAATTCATTTATTTATTTAGATCATTCTGTATAACATTAATTCTAATTAACTATGAATGAGTTGCTGAATAGGTGCTGTAAAATATATTAATGTTACATTAAATATATTGACAGATTATTTCCTAGGTAACGACTAGATTATTTAGCGATAAAAAAAATTAGTTTATATACATTTATTTTAGTTTGATTGTGTTAGAAGCTATAAGCATATTGAAACACTCTCGAATCCGTTCCTTGAACCAACCAGTACTAAGCAATGAATGTAAAGTTTTTTGCTCAAAGAAACAACGGCCCATGACAGGGTTTGAACCCAGCAATCCTTAGAATACTAGTAGCAATCCATAGATTACTAGTCCGGCGCATCAAGCCGCCACTAAGTAAATAAATAAAGTTATTCCTTTAGTTGTTTCTAGTTAAGTAAAAAATCTTCAATCCTTTTTATTAGGTGTCTTAAAATTCGTACTATAAAAATGAGTATTTGAACTCTTAATTTTCAATATCGTGACAATTTTTGTATAGTACGTAAATACTTATCAAATTGTGAAAGGAATTTCCGAAAAAAGTACACACCGATTTTTTTTGTGGATGCGCTTATATAAAGGGTTTTTACAAAAAAAGTTATTTTGTTTGATTTTACTTATACCACTTTATTTTATGGTTTTTAGTTAATTCCTGATTTTTCTGTGAAAACTTTATTAGACAATTTTAACTGTAAAATTCCACACTTAAATGTAAAGACTGCTCTTTAAGATGTGTCCCCTCACTTTTATTTATGCTTATATTTTCGACATATCTAGGGCTGCTTAGAGCAAAACAAAACTGAAATTGTTAAATAACTCAATTTCCAAAGGTTATTAAAAAGATTAAATTTATTTTCAATCATTCAGTTTATTAATCACAAAATTCGTATCTATTGATTCGTCTCTACGTTTTGATTTCATTCATCACAGTCTGATGATAACTTTCATTCATTATGCAAAACTGCTCCTGATGAAATTTTTGCATATTTAAGTATTCTATGAGCAATAAATGAACACAGTGTAAATGCAATGACAGTCATCTGCCAAAAAAGATAAGTAAAAAAGCCAGCGCTTGTAAGACAGCCTTTTAAGAATATTCTTTATTTATGCTTTTTTCAAATTTTAAGTTGCTTCTTAAATGTATACACATTTGTCAACAATCTATTAGTATCTGTAACAATCCGCGAAGAAATGTTCTTTCATATGATAGATGTTAAATATCAAACCCTATGGGAATTCCTTTCAAATCAAAGGCATTTTATTCTTCCCTTCCATGAAATAAACAACTTTAAATAATGGTGGTCGTGATAGTTTGGCACGGTATAACCTTTTCATCCTCTAGAAATGTTAAGTTTAATGATTGAAACAGGGGATAATTCATATCTTTTGTTAACTATAATTATCATCGCCATTTAACTTACTTGATTTACTCGTATTTACTTTTGTGCTGAATATTAGCTGTATTTATGAAAATTGGTGTGAAATTGGCTGTATATAACTCCAAAAACAGTTTTCTCACTCGTTGCATTATGGCCTTTAAAGTTTACTCGATGAAATAAATTTCATCTTACACTAAAACAAGTAACAAAAATAACAAATAACTTTTATGTATTCATTGTAACCGTTGTTCTTATGCATACTCTGTAATTTATTAATGTTTTTACCATAAACTAAAGTTATGAAACACAGAAATGACTAGAAGTTTTGAAACGAAAATCAAATTTTTAAATATTTGAGTTAAATTTTATAGTTCCCGTCAGAATCAGTATTTACTCAACTACGCAATACTAAATAAGATGTTAATTTTTCATCAATTTAAATTTTTAGGGTACCATTTAAACATCACGGGCGTCAGACTGGCAGGAACAAATGGACCATATCATGGTAGAGTTGAGATAAAGGTCAATGAGACATGGGGAACTGTTTGCCAGTCGTACTTTTACTCTAGTG
>NW_026854921.1:0-29598 GCF_026571515.1 Ruditapes philippinarum
AGGGGGGTTTTTATTTAAATAATTTTAAAACCCCTTTAAACGCGTTTTATACCCCCTTTTTAAACGTCTTTTCCCCTCCCTTTTTTTTTCCCTAAAAATGGTAAAAAAATACCCCCTTACTTTTTGAAGGCAAAAAAAACCCCCAAAACCCGAATCATAAGGAAAATTTTTTAAACCCCAACCGCTGAAAAGCTTTTGGAACCCCTTTTCCAATCCCATTGAGAAGTTAAACCATTTTGAAATTCTTTTTTTTAACCCCCTTTCCGTGGCCCGGGGGTTTAAGCCCACCCCCAGTTCCCCCCTTTTCCTGGCGTGGTTTTTTCGACCCCCCCGGGAGAATCCCTTTGGTATTTTGGGCGCGGAAGAAGGTAGCCCCAAAGTTTTGGTTTAAAAACTCCCAAAAGGGTTTTGGAAACTACCCCCCCTATATGTAAAATTTAATTTTGAAACAAACAAACAAACAAACGAAATCAATTTTTGATGGAAAAAAAATCAACGCAAAAAATAGTAATTTTTTGGCAATTTTGAGATATCCCCTCGTTGCCATGTTAACAGAAAATTTAAGTCTGATCATGTCGTTGTATAGGCAATGGTCCAGTACGTCAACATTTGTGCAAGTTTGATTAGTATTGCAGTAGTTTTTATAGTTTTATAGCATTTTGAACTTGTAACGGGAGACTTTTCAATGAAAACAGCCATTTTTCACAAAATGCTCATGAAGTAAGGGGTTAACTGAAAATTGTGAATTTTATTCTTGTGAAATATTTTACTTTAAACAGCGGCATTGATATTCAATGATTTCAATTTGTATATTTATATCTTAATGACCTATTCGTCACGGCGCTCTGGGTATGACTGCACTTTATTATTGATTTTAAGGACAAATTTAAACGACTTCACAACCAATAATACGATTATACATGCAGCTAAACTATCTCGTACATTTAGCAAAGTGTGTTTTATTATTTAAATAGGAAAAGAGATAGGGAGGTCATTTCTCTCTTCCATAATTTTATTTATGTTGAAAATATTTCTATTTGTTTATATTAATTTATTGCAAATTATCAACTTGCTATTTATTTATGAGTTATTATTTCCTAGTTTTAATGTGATACGCGTTCTAAATAACATTTCTATGACGTCTTTGATATAAATTCTTATTGTTGCCATAGTTTTAAAGTTTTGTCGTGCAACACCTGATGTCCACTTCCAAGTGAGAGAAATAAAACTATTTAATAATGTCATACAAATGAATATGTTGAGTTCATATATGTCATCACATCACCAATTTATAATGAAATCATCCTATCTAAAAAAAGTCATATTAACGAAGTCAAATATCTGCAATTTATCCTGTGAAGCCCAAAATCTACCGTTGTTCGCATCCAAAACAACTTTGTTTGTCTCTTTTGCAAAACTTGTCTTCAATGAAAGAAAATACTGCATTTTTTAGACATCGAGAATAGTCAATACATCGCAAAAAATCCTTCCAGCTATTCGAAGTTAAGCATATAATTTGTAACATTTTTGGTAATTTATCACGAGTGGCGATTTGAAAATGTTGTCACTGCATTTATAACCCATTTGACAGGGGCATAGGTTCAACCAAATTAAATATTCATAAAGTAAAATGACTGCACCTTACAACCAATTTCTGGAATATCCCTGTTACTCGTATCATCAGGGTTTCGTTTTATCGAGACATGCTTAAAACCATAAAATTGGCAATTTGGAATCCAGAAACGTGTCTACTTTGTAGCGCTGATATATACCAAGTCAACATTCAGACAAAAACATGTAAAAATAATGGTTGATAGTATTATCAGTAAATCCAAAAAAATGTGCTAAAATTCCAACTTTAATCTTTCTTGGTAATGAAGGCAAAATAACCGTCTGCTTGTCTCATTTTTTGTGGTGTTGCTCGTTGCATTTCTTCTTGAAAGAATTGGAACAAGCCGAAATTTTATTTTGTGAAATGCCTTTGAAGTTTAGAATCTAAGAAGACTCTTTGGTGACACTTTTGTTTATGACCCCTTCTTGCTTTATCGTCTACGGTAAGTATCTTCCCTTTAGCACGTAGTTTTATTTCTTTAATTTTGTTTTCTTCCGTAAAGTGCAGAACAAGAATTACACTATCTGACTGTTCTAGTTCTTTATAAACATGTTTTATTTTTATTTCAATAAGATAGTATAAAACATTTGTGTTAAGTGGGCATGTTAGGTTATAACCGAAGACGTAGAAAGTTTAAAATGTCATTAATACGTATAAAATCTACAGTGTATAGTCCGTAATACAAACATTAAATATTAAAATTTCTGCCAGAAATAATGGTTATCTGTTAAAAAAAAAACACCAGCGGCATCTAGACAATGCTGCATCATTTTATAACATCGCGTTTTAGCCATCGTATCACCGCGCTTTTATCATCGTACCATCGCGTTTCATCATTGTGCCATCGCGCTTTCACCATCGTACCATGGCGTTTTCACAATCGTAATTATCTTATATTATACTATTAATGAATAATGGATAATTACTTTCTTAAATTAGTCTATTCGTTTTCGTTTAGTAAATATTTACAAATTTATTAGTGGTTGACCCATTCATATATTACTTTAACAGAAGAATGTAGATGTCGATATGCCGGTAACTTTAACGTTTGATGATGCGTTTCTTTAGGTCATTGTATTTAGGTGTAATTGGAAAAATTATCATATATAATTTTATTTTATGAATAACTTACTTATGTTTATTTATTCGTTTTCGTTAAGAAAATATTTATAAACTGTTCAAGTATAAACTAACGTATAAAAAGACAAAGACTTTTGGGAGAAGTGATTAATATTATCATTATTAACATATTTGTAACCATAACGGTAAATCAAATAAATGTTCTGAATCTCAATAATATTTTTAAGTCAATGCCAACACAATTAATCAATATAAGTAGTTTGGTTTGTAAGGTGCAAATTTAGAGTTTATTTAACCATAATAATGCACGCAGCTCCACAAACGATTACGCAACCCAGTGAGTGTTCCAATATACCGATGCGGCAACAATGAGTGTTTTATACTCTAAATTTACTCATGAAATGACTAATTAAGGGCCGAATTAATATGTATTGTCCAACAACATTGACCTGGCACTCTTGCATTTGACCCTGTAGTCGGTATTTTCCGTAAACGTTACGATCTACTTGTAAATCGATATAAATGTAAACAATATTGTAAAATGAAAATCCCTCTTAGCGCAGTTGGTAAAGGTATTTCAATTGAGGAATGTAGAAATTAACTGGAAGGTTCGAATCCTATTTCAGCGAATTATTAAAAATGCCTTCCTCTTAAAACTATTGCAAACGTTTTTGTTGTGTGTACTATCTGTTTTGTATCTTTAATAACTGCCTTTATAGTGTGTATGCGTTAAGTATATACGATTGCATAATGTCAAAAAAGAAACGTTGAAAGATATTGTAATAAAAATAAAACTATATGACTGTGTATAAAAAACACCACTTAATATTTATTCTAAGACCATTTGTAGCAAACCGATTTAAAATTAATTCTTGCAAGTAAATTAAAAAAAAGTCATAACATGGATTTGGTATGGAATCGACCAGATACCTTCAGATCGGAAGTCCGACATCTTTACCAATACCTCACTGACGAGTGAAGCAAATATATCGATATATACGATAGAAACTGGTTTGTTTTTATTCAAATGAACTTTACGAAAGTTAATGAGGTGCCAGGTCAATATTGTTGTACAATAATTCTGATAATTATATCCATAATTGCAATGAATATTAAAATTGTTTATTTTATAGATCATCTTGATTTACTTTTACTGATAAATTAAGAATTGGCTTGATAGAAGAGGTACCGTTTTTCCTGTCAATTAGTTTCAACAAGTGATTTTAAGAATTGGTTGATTGTCGGAGCTAATATTGTTTCTTGTAAAACACATTAAGAGGTCAAGGGAGAAATATTTCATTTTCGGTTTCATATCCGCGTCATTGTGGTCTCTGGTATAAATGGAGGTATAATAGTGACGTATGACATTTGTTTTGAAATAGATACTCTGTACTTTACGACTCGATGAGTTTCAAAAGATATTCACATACCAGGGTACAAAGAGTTTTTTTTATCAGATTTAAATACAACTGTATAGCTACCAAATGTAAGTCAAACTTGAAGGATTGTGAATGATTCATAACAATTAAGATCTTCTGCGCCAGCCAATCAAGCTGTTTTAATAGCAAAGACCAATCATGTCATACATGTATAAGGTATAATTAACCTAGCACCAAATTAGGCGTGTAATATCTAGACCCCGCCTTTAAAGGTTTAAAATTACAAAACAAATTATAATATATATTATAATAGAGAGTCCATGTGTCTCTATCGGGATATCTTTTTCAAATTTGATTTGTTAACACACATCCTCTGTTGACAGGTCTATATTTTTCGGATAAACCTGATTAAACAGAAGATGGTCCGTTTCGAGGTCTTTCTGTTGCACGTGCACAGGTCTAGACCTGTCAGATGGGGTCATCTAAAACACCTGCAATGATAGATCTGCCTTTGTGCAGACTAAAAATTAAAATAATGTAATCAGAAATAAAAAATGTAAATGATTTTCAGAACATTTCCGAAGAAAACATTGAATAAAATAATCTTAAAAACCCATTATGTCTTAAAAATTCTTTCATTTTTATTCCTCAAAAGCTTTTTTAAAGTTTGTTGGTTTTTCTTTAAATATTCAAAAAGTTAATCATTGGTCATTTCCTTACTATCTTTTTCATCTGTTGCTATTTGGCAATAAGTACAATTATAGTTAATAAGTATTTTGTATGGTTGTCAAAATACGTTTTTGTTTTTATAAAAAAAAATTTCACTTTTATCCTATTTTCTTCAGGCAACAATGATTTGATATTCCCTAAAACAATTATTTAATCATAATAAAGTTCTAAAGAAGTAAAAAATGGTTTCTGAGGCATTATATGCCTAAGAGGTCCATTATGCCTCTAAAATGCTTTTAATTTTATTTGTCTAAAGCTTTTTAATGTTGGTGTACTTTCATAGTATCCGGAAGAGTGTTACTCATTGGGCAGTTACCTGAACCATCTTTTTATAGGCCCGAAAGAATTTCGGGCATATTATGTTATACCCCCTTGCGTCCGTCCGTCTGTCCGTCCGTACGTCCGTCCGTCCCTCCGTTAGCAATTTGGTTTCCGGAGCATAACTTAAGTTCCATTTGGCCCACAGTGTTCAAACTTCAAAGGATGATTGTCCATATTAGGTAGAAGACCCCTATTGATTTTGGGGTCACAAGGTCAAAGGTCAAGGTCACTATGACCTTAAAACTGAAAACAGTTTCCGGAGCATAACTTGAGTTCCATTTGTCCCACAGTGTTCAAACTTCACAGGATGATTGTCCATATTGGGTAGAAGACCCCTATTGATTTTGGGGTCACAAGGTCAAAGGTCAAGGTCCACTATGACCTTAAAACTGAAAACAGTTTCCGGAGCATAACTTAAGTTCCATTTGGCCCACAGTGTTCAAACTTCATTGGATGATTGTCCATATTGGGTAGAAGACCCCTATTGATTTTGGGGTCACAAGGTCAAAGGTTAAGGTCACTATGACCTTAAAACTGAAAACAGTTTCCGGAGCATAACTTAAGTTCCATTTGGCCCACAGTGTTCAAACTTCACAGGATGATTGTCCATATTGGGTAGAAGACCCCTATTGATTTTGGGGAAGGTCAAAGGTCAAGGTCACTATGACCTTAAAACTGAAAACAGTTTCCGGAGCATAACTTTAGTTCCATTTGGCCCAAAGTGTTCAAACGTCACAGGATGATTGTCCATATTAGGTAGAAGACCCCTATAGATTTTGGGGTCACAAGGTCAAAAGTCAAGGTCACTATGACCTTGAAACTGAAAACAGTTTCTGGAGCATAACTTAAGTTCCATTTGGCCCACAGTGTTCAAACATCATAGGTTGATTGTCCATATTGGGTAGAAGACCCCTATTGATTTTGGGGTCAGAAGGTCAAAGGTCAAGGTCACTATTACCTCAAAACTGAAAACAGTTTCCGGAGCATAACTTAAGTTCCATTTGGCCCACAGTGTTCAAACTTCATAGGATGATTGTCCATATTGGGTTGAAGACCCCTATTGATTTTGGGGTCACAAGGTCGAAGGTCAAGGTCACTATTACTTAGAAATTGAAAACAGTTTTTTTAGCATAACTTAAGTTCAATTTGGCCCACAGTATTCAAACTTCATAGGATGATTGTCCATATTAGGTAGAATATGAAAAACAAGATCAACAAGGAAAGGCGGCGTTCAACGAACGCAACCCCCATACGACCCAGCAACAAGAACCAACGGCAAGGAGCCCAGGCGGACCCCAAACATAAAAAGGACAGGGCAACGACACGTTAATCATTAAATGATAAATAATTTGTAACTGATTAGGAATTCAAAGAAAACAATAATAGGCCCACAAAGGGGAAAGTCAAGGTCACTAAGACCTTGAAACTGAAAACAGTTGTTGGAACATAACTTAAGTTTGATTTGGCCAACTGTGTTTAAACTTCACAGGATGATTGTCCATATTGGGTAGAAGACCCGTATTGATTTTGGGGCCACAAGGTCAAAGGTCAAGGTCACTATTGCCTTAGAAATGAAAACAGTTTCCGTGGCATAACTTAAGTTCGATTTGGACCACAATATTGAAACTTCAAAGGATGATTGTTTTGTGAAGGTGTTAATACTTTATTTGATTTCCATGTCTTACAAATTCTTCATCTTTACTATACAAAAAATCACTTTCGGGCATATAATGCTCCGCCTAGCGGTGCTCTTGTTTATCTTTTCATTTGTTTATTTGTAATAAGTGCAGTTATAGTGAATAAGTCTTTTGTGTGGAAGTCAAAATACTACTATATTTACATTAATTTTGCTACTTCTATTACAAACAGTTGCACATTTATCGTTACTCTCTTCGGGTAAAAAACATCTGATATTCTCTAAAACCGGTATTGAAACATTTTTTCTGCTCTTTCTGAAGAAGTAATCATTTATTTGTTTCTGAGGCATAATGTGCCTTTAAAACAATTATGCCAACGTCCATTTATTACATATTTCAATAAAGATTACAGTCTATCAAATTTATGATGCATTTTAGAATAATTTATTCAGCAATTATCAAAGCGTTTTTTCCGGCATAAATTAAGTTCGCATTGTGATAAAATTGAACGCTTAAAAACAAGTGTATCTTTGCAAAATTAAAATGACATTTTAAACCATAGAATCAATAAAAACTAGAAAGTTTACAGTATATAAAAATTTTGCCAAAAAATCATATAGAAAAATATAGATTTTGTCTTTCTAAACAAACAAAAAAACAACAACAACTTTTAAAGCATCTAGACTCAAGATAATTGTTTTTATATGAAAAGTTTGGAAATTTATAATATTTAAAAGAAATATATTTTGAAGGTAGCAAAGAATGTAATTTACGCACTGCAAACTATGGTGGCCGGTAACAAAAAATGTTGCGGGCAACTTGCAAACCCGCGAGATTTTTTGCCGAAATCGTATAAAATGTTGCGGGGAAGGTATGAACCTCGATATTCAGTTTTTAGAAACAGCAAGGAACATTTTGACTCCAGTGACCAGTAGAGTCCATGGTTTCACTCTCGTCATCCAGATAAAAAGTCGAGGAAAAGAAAGAAATCAGCCACAATTTTTTGTGTTGTAGAAATTCTACAAAAATTGAGGGGAAAAATTATTGGCCGTAATCATCAGACATTGCTAAAGCCAATGAAAAACTTACGGTTAGTAAGTTGAGTTTTGGCCTCGTACATCGATCTTTCTGTTATGAAAAGGCCTCGTTACGAATTTCATGAAGCTCTCGGTGTCTCATTTAGTTCGTGACCCTGTCTTTCCAAAACAGAAAGACCTAGAACTTGGTCGAAATTGTATACATAATACGGAATTCTTTTTTCCGGGTCAAAACAGGACAATATCAGGACCTGTGACCTGAAATGCACGGGATCTTTTGTCAATGTGCCGCCATTTTGTTCGCTTGAACCAAGTGTGCTGGCCTTGGATGCCTGTCTACACATATTAATTACGAAAATTTTAAAGTCTATTGAAGTGGACATATTCTTCGTTTCGGAACAAACAAAAACACATGTGCTCCATAATATATATTAAAAAAACTGTGCCAGAGAAAGTAACATTTTTTTTACTAATAAT
The DNA here is from genome assembly GCF_026571515.1 of Ruditapes philippinarum. Lineage (NCBI taxonomy): Eukaryota > Metazoa > Mollusca > Bivalvia > Venerida > Veneridae > Ruditapes > Ruditapes philippinarum. The sequence continues at coordinate 8,273 of NW_026854921.1, forward strand.
TGTATATGTCGCAGGGTTAAATATTTCTGGCACAGAGAACAGAAACAAACTTTGGGCGTAGGTACGATACTGTTGATAAAATCCAAGTACAAATGGTCTAAAACTATAATAAAATAATTATACATCACATAAATACAAAACGTATAAGAACACAATACCATAAAAAAGATACACAATCGACACGGAATAAGAAATACATGTACTATAAATAAGTAGATACGGTTTCTTACCACAGAATCCGTAGAATCAATTACTATGAAAATATGAATTACTATGAAAATATTTCAATACAAATTGAAATAAGTAAACAGTGGATCTAGTTTTAAATACTTAATAATAACTAAACGTCTAACTCGTAAGAGGTGACTGTATCGAATGAGCGGGACAGGAAAAAGCAAGCAGTGCATAGAAGAACCAATGAATATTTTTCTCACAAAGAAACATTTACAACAAAGTACTGTTAATACCTGGAATATTATACCGGATTCTTACTACTGCGAGCCTGGAGGCGTTTAAATCTTCCATCAAGCTCGTTCCAGTCGTACCATAATGTGTATAAATGGACACCACCTGTAAGGTGTAAATACATGTTGGTCATCAGACCTTTTTTTAGGTGTAACATCAGTTTTACATGGGACAGTTGTGATACAATTGTATTACATATGTCGGAACACGCCACTCTGCACCGATGTACAGTCTTCATCCCCTCGACGTCGATGTCTACCTGGTGGATGTTTTCGAGGAACCCGGTTAAAGTTGAAGTTGAACAAACAAAGCAATTGGACAAATACAACACAGAGCAAGTGATCAGTGTTCACGCTATCGCACGGGTGAGCTTGACAATGTTCATCAGTGCCGGAGATTGTCGAGTTCAATCGATTCAATACCGGAAGTTAAACATACACTGTAGAAACTAAATGCATCCGAATAAATTAACACGCGTGCACGATGTTTCCGCTAATTAATCTTAATTAATTGAAAGCCACAACTGTCATTACTATACAATTTAATTCTGGGACATATTCATTGCAGTTACAAATTATTGAGGTGGAATTTTGAAACTTGACTGTTTTTATTTTTTCATTATAATGGTAGTTCATAAGTCAATACAATTTATAAAGATTGCCTTCTTGAACTTCCTTTTGCTCAAAATATTGGAGAGCATGTGCTTTGAAGGACATTGCTGTATTTTCTAGCATTACAACAAACTTTACAAAAATGTGTTTAAAACCAAATAAAACAATGTGATAAGTCTTCAGACATAAAGCACTTTTACTATTGATCTAGCAGCTGGACATCTAAAAGACTGAAAAGAAAATAAGGCATCATAAATATATATAACATTTTTGTTATTAAACATATCTTTAATTTTTATCAAATCACTATCTACTGTGCTGTGTAGTTAAGATTATATTCATGCACGAGTTACTAAGTCGTGGCCACGAGTTACTAAGTCATGGCACGAGATACGTGTCGTGGCCACGAGTTATTAATTCGTGGGAACGAAATACTTAAGTGGTTTGCACGAAATACTATGTCGTGGCCACGAGTTACCACTTAAGTATCCTGTTCCAACGACTTAGATTGACTCGGCCCGGTGAATTTTCGTACTATTTGTTCTATAGTAAATCAGTCAAATTTGAGGCTAAATTCTGGATTCCACTGTTCTTTATGAATTATATACTGTCTTCAACTTTAAACATTAACACTTTCTTAGTCCAATGAGGCCCAAAATATAATAGATTAGCCATCTACATTTTTTCAGAAATCAACACTGTTTAAATTCACCACTTTAAAAACTCCTGACAGCTGGTGGGTAGTACATCTTTAATGCTTCCGCCAACAAATGAGTTCCTGGAGAAGAAACAAAAAACAACCTTTTAAAGTCATCATATAACACACAAAAACTACACACATGCAATAAATACACTTTAATTATGACCAATCGAACTAGAGAAGACTTAAATTGGGCCACTTCAAAATCTTAAAGAACTACTTTCTAGACTAAAACGGGTTGGGTCTAATTCCGTACCGGGTTGAGAACAGCAGATTTGTTTCCCTCTGCTTTTGTATGGAGTATTTTCATTGGTCCGAGGTTTTCACGTGACCAATGAAAATACTCTATATGAAAACAATCTGCTGCGCCATTTTACTTTCATTTTGGATTGATAATTTTACATTTCGGAGCGTGTGTTATAGTTTCATAGGATGCTTTGATTGAACAATTTTCAAAAATAATAATTTAATTTTATCATATTTAAATACGCAATACGACGAAACATTCATTCACTGTGAATTTAATTTAGTGTGTTTTACTCGTGAGAGTTATACCGAAACATTGTAATCAGATCTCTTCCGAGTTTCATTTGCTTGAATAATACTTGCTGCGTATAATCAGCGAAGGTGCCAGTGTTGTTTTCTTAAAGAGTATTTATTTATCTAAGAATTGACACCAATATTGTTAAAATTGGTGAAAATGTGATGAATATATGCGCTGAAAATCGAGATGCAAGTGATTCTTCTATACAAAATGAAAGTAAAGTTAAATACCTTTAAATTTTTTAAAGTCATAAACAATTTTTTTTCCATAATTTTTTGTCAATACTTATGATGTTTTGGATGATTTTTAAGGGTTTTGGGTTGTAGAGGGGGAACCTGGGTATAGTGTACGTCATGGCCACGCGACGTTCACCTGTGTTTTCACAGTTATGAAAAATTATTTCTTAAAAATGTTTGCTTACAACATACTAAGAAATAGTATAAAAAGATAGGTTTAAAGCAGCACACCTCCAGATTCATGCTAATTTTCATGAAAATTTGAAAATGTATTTAACAGTATAATATTGTAAAGTTACCAAAAGAATGCAATTTACACATTATCAATTGCACTTACAACCTATGTAAATTACTAAAAAGAGGTCAAAATGTGCAAAAATAGCCCTTACTGCGTTAGTAACGCAGTAGAGTTATAGATATAGTTATAAATACTGAAAAATTCTGTCATTAATTGCACATAACGTGTAAATGTTTACTAGAATTTTGAATCTTTATGCCTATGCTGATATCTGAGTACATTTTTCTCAGGTTTGATTTTATCGAAATATTTGTGTTCATCTGGAGGCCTGCAGCTTTAATACATTATACCTTGTTTACAATACCGCCTTGCTTATCTACTTATTTAAAGGAAGTGTACAATACAAATTGCGCAATATTAAGTAATACAAATAATACAACATTAATCTTTAACACCCTGCTGTTTCAATTTAAATTTCTGATGGAAAAGTCGTCTACTGATATCTTAAAAAGAGGACTTTTGTACGGAAGCGTATCAGGGCCTACAGTTGGTGAGATGTTTTGCCCTAAGTCGACTTATTTTTATTCGCATTGATAAGATGTTTTTGCATTTCTCAATAAAATTTACAGACAAAGATGTGAAGCTTTTAGGTATTGCAACTGAATTTTTCTCGATATGTTTGAAGCTTTTGTCACTTCGACAAAAATCCTGTCGAAACTTCTTGATTTCATGACTTTGCTGAAATATTTAGTAAGACGCAAATACTTTTCTCGCATTGACAAATAGCTTACGTAATTCAACAAAGATTTTTTGCAATGATTAAAAACTTCTACGTATTACGTATTAATCATAACTTCTTCATGGAATGTTTAATGTATTACGTATTAATCATAACGTCTTAGTGGAATGTTTTTGGTAAAAACGAAAAGAAACAAGTTGACATGACGTGAAACTTTAAGATAAGTCGAGGCCCTGATAAGCTTCCGTTCTTTTGTATTAAAAAGACAAAACATAGCCATTTGTCTCTATGATAATCAAAATGGGTTTTATTTCCTTTTTTTTACAAGTTATTGTTTTCTTTGTTATTTTTCTTTTGTTTCATCATAACTTTACATGATATATAATTAAGGTAACTATATATGCTTTAAATGATTTGTATGACGATAATACAAACACAACAGCCTAAATATTTTAGTGTACCAATAAGTTATTGTATGCACAGCTAAAATGCAATATCATATAGGTCCCTTAAATTATTTTTTAAATGCGTATTATGTCATTGTTGAAGAAAATAATTCTTTTCTTTACCAGTTTTTTTTCTCAAATCTACTCTTTCAAATTAAGTTATTTCATTACGAAGTTGAATGCATAAGGCACATAAAAGCATGTTGGTATAAACTGACTTGCCAAATCGTTATCTGATCTAATGTCGGCGAAAATAAAAGAATTGGGACATGACGTGTCTGCTTATATGGCTATGCATTGTTCTCGTTGTATGAGACTCAATCTGATTAAAATCAGCTCCTACAAATGAAGTATTCAAATTTGATCGGACAGACTAAATATTAAGTACTACTATGTCTTTACATATCAAGTGTTCATACTAATATTTCTATTGTTGAAGAAATGTGGTTAAAAAATAAATCAAGTTAAATGAAAATAAAGGGCTCATGATAAAATCTTTATCTGTTTACTCCAGAGTTTACATTTGTTTTCTAGAAATGTACATGACGCTATTACTTGTAATTTAATAGTGTAAAATGAAAGGTGATTCATGGGAAAATCACGGCTTTTGCATAAATGTAGGACAATTCTACTGAATGCCTCTCAATTTTAGAAAAAAATGTCAAAATTAACCAAATCAAACATGTTTAATTTTTTTATCTCAAAAGATATGTCAACCTTCACTGTAATATCATATTGACAAGGTAGATCTTGCTTCTTGTGATGACTCAATAACAAGAATAAATTTGAAATTTATTTTCTGACAAGAGAAGCTGGGATATTCTTTAAATTCTGTAAATTTAATTATCAATATATATTCTAGATATTGCTTTCTTAATTCATTAGTCAAATATTTGAGAAAAAAAAAATCTTATGAGAAAATATTATCTAGTTTCTGTTTATTTGAGAAGGACAGACGCAAATCTTAGAGAGGTCTGCTTCCTAGAAAAGAAGCAAACCTAAGAGAGGGCCGCTTCTTAGAAAAGAATTAAGTCCAAGGAACGTAGCAAGTATATTGAGCGCAGCAAGTCTAAGAAGCGTAGCTTGTCCAATAGTGCAGCAAAGCTAGTCCTGTAGCAAGTCTTAAACTGCAGCAAGTCCAACTAGCGCAGCAAGTTTAACAAGCACAGCAAGTCTAAGGAGCACACCAAGTCCAAGGAACCCAGCAACCTTCCACGCGTAGCCATTCCAATAGTTCAGCAAGTCTAATTCTGCAGCAAGTCTAAGGAGCGTAGCAAGTCTAAGAAGCGTAGCTAGTCCAATAGTGCAGCAAGGCTTATACTGCAGAAAGTCCAGGGAGAGCAGCAGGTCTAAGGAGCGCAGCAAGTCTAAGGAGCACAGTTAGTCCAATAGTGCAGCAAGTTTAATTTTGCAGAAAGTCTAAGGAGCACTACAAATCTGAAGGTCAATTGTGTGTTGATTAATTAATCCAAGTTTCATTTTCATAAGTGCAAGTAAAAATCTTCTTCCAAAACAAAACGTTGATATAGACAGGACTGATTTTAAGAAAATATGAATGCTAGAGGCATTTTGTAGTACAAGTTATATCTGGAGTGTTTTAACCTAATATGGGTATGCTGAAGACGATGAGGGTGGATACCAAGAAAATAAAATTGACCTTGACCTTCATAAGGTCAATTCAAAATGGCCGCTTAAAAATACTAAAATAGGTCATTAAAACTATGATACAATATGATGCAATTAATTATTCTTGTCAAAATCAAATGATGATTCAATATGATCACATTTTAATGAGATTGGCCACCAAATAGCCATAATGGCTCAATTAACAGTTAAATACAGTACTGTTTTACTAGCGCGTTAAGGTATAAGACTAAGATTGAAAAAATCACTTTTTATGTTTTGTTTACTTGACTTATATTTAACAATAAACTTAGTTTCAAATCCTTCTTTATAAATAATACCAAAGAATAAATATTTCGTAATAACAAATGAGCCGCGTCATGACAAAACCAACATAATGGGGTTGCGATCAGCATGGATCCAGACCAGCCTGCGCTTCCGCGCAGTCTGATCAGGATCAATGCTGTTCGCTTAAAAACCCTATTACAAGTAGAGAAACCGATAACAAACAGCATGGATCCTGATCAGACTGCGCGGATTCGCAGGCTGGTCTGGATCCATGCTGGTCGCAAACCCATTATGTTGGTTTTGTCATGACGCGGCTCAAATTAATTTTTCGTAATTACGAAATAATATTTCGTAATAACGAAATAATATTTCGTAATAACGAATTAATATTTCGTAATAACGAAATAATATTTCGTTATAACGAATCAAGATTTTATATTTCGATAAAACGAAATAATATTTCTAATTTGGAATTTTTATCTCGTAAAAACGAATTCAATTCCGGGAGAAAGTGTGGAAAATGTCACTTCAGGTGTTCCGTAATTTTCAACATTTTTTGTAGCTATGATTTTTTTTCAGTTGTTCATTTTGTTTTCATATATTTTGCACTTATTATATATGTAATGTCTTAATTGAGTGTTGAGCAAACTAGGTAAAAATATCCAACGTACAAATTTACAAATCCTACTTTTTAAATGGTTACAACAACATTTCTGTCCCATTCTTTTATAAAATGTGTCACTTGCTGAAATGTTGAAATTAATAAAGAGCCGTTTTTCAGCACATTGTGAACATTACACATGTATGCTGCATGTAAGTTTTTTGTGTGTTGTTTTGTTTGTATTTGTTGTTTTCTGCCGAAAATAATATCTGCATAATTTATTTTTTAGATTCAATTATAACGGCATTAAGGTAAACAATGACTAATCGATAATCTTAAAAAGTCATCTTAAACTTCGAAGTGTATACTTTATCACATTCTTTACAAGAATACAGAAAACAACAAATGTTTACCATCTTGTTTAAAAATAAGTGACGATTTAATTTGAAATTTAACGTTAAAGTTAAAAACAACAACAGCAATAACAACACCATATTTTAATCGAGTCATAAACTGTCTGAAACCAGGAGATTGCTACGTGTGCTTGCTATACCATGGCAGCTCTCCAAAATTTTGGAATTCAGTCTCGGTTTTGAGAAAATTCTACAAGAAGATTATCACATCATTCCGGGTACCCTCCAATAAATTTCCAGGATATCTTAAAGTAACAGCAAAGTTATCTATAAAAATATTTCTTAAATCGAGTAATATTTTCTTTGACCATATACATGTATAAAAGTCACGTGGGTTGGCTACAAAGCAGAGGTGTTAAAATATAATTGTAATACGCCCTTTGTTAGTCATTGAAATAGTATTTAATGTATAAAGGACTTTCAAAAATGGTTATTATTCAGAGCGGGCGCAATGGTGCAGTGGTAACACTGTCTACCTACAAATCAAGGGGTCGTGAGTTCGATCCCCAGCTACTCCACTGAACGAATAAAATGACTACAAGACTGACAAAACCAGGACATCGGCACAGCAGGACGGCAACATAGATACAAGAGAAGACCTTAACGGAACAGGAAACAAGTATCGAAAGTACAAGACCGAAGACGACGATCGATAACAGAAGAGAGAACGGAGACAAGAACAGTGAACAGAGACGAGGACCGATAACAGAAGAACAGAGACGAGGACCGATAACAGAAGAACAGAGACGAGGACCGATAACAGAAGAACAGAGACAGGGACAGATAACAGAAGAACAGAGACAAGGACAGATAAAAGAACAACTGACAACGAACAGAGACAGGGACCGATCACAGAACACCTGACAACAAGCGACCAGAGACGAGGACCGATAACAGAAGAACTGACAACAAGCCAATAGAGACAGGGACCGATAACAGAACAGAGACAGGGACCGATAACAGAACTGACAATAAACAAACAGAGACGAGGACCGATAACAGAAGAACAGAGACAGGAACCGATAACAGAAGAACTGACAACAAGACAACGGAGACCAGGACTGATAACAGAAGAACGGAGAAGAACGAAGACGATAACAGAACAACGAAGACGACGACCGATAACAGAAAAACATAAACGAGGACCGATAACAGAACATCTGGCAACAAAAGAACTGATACCAGGACCGCTTACAGAAGAACTAAGATCACGACCAATAACAGAAGAATTAACTGACAACAAGAGAACTGCGACGAGGACCAATAACAGAAGAACAAAAGTCACGACCAAGAACAGAAGAACTGACAGCAGAGAAATGCAACGAGAACCGATAACAGAAGAACGACGACGACGACCGATAATAGAAAAACGAACACCAAAACCCAAGAGTACTCAGAGAAAGGTGCCTTTAATTAATGTATACTTTGCATGCACACGTTTTAACCCCCTCACGCTGTGCAATCTGAGTAGCCACTCTATATGCTTGCATAGAGTGCCAGATAAGATATGACAGCTCTATATTTAGCAGATAGGGCAGGGAAGAATGTAGTGTACGCTGCGTAAACCCTAAATATAGTGATGGTTCAAAGGAGTAGGGACTTTCTAGAAATTTTATCTCTTACATTCTAGTCTCTTATGTTTAAATGCCTTAAAAATTTCAGTACTATCTTTAATATTACTTCTATATTACTATTATATTGGCCTTTAGAAAAATGTCCGCCATATTGGATTTTTTTAAATTCTATTTTGGGGTCTAATTTGTTTTTACCTTAACATGCTTTGTGAGAAATTTCAGGCTTTTCCTTTCCTTAAAAGTTTTATTTGATATATCATCCATTTATGATAAAGAAATTTGGCGGCCATTTTAGTGGTCATTTTAAAAGGCCATTTCAATGGCCAATATCAAGTTTTTCAATTTGGTATCCACCTTTCTCGGATTCAGCATACCTTAAATAGGTTAAAAACACCAAGATACCACTTGTACTACAAAATGCCTCTAGCATCTTATAGAGAGTCAAATTCTCAAAATCAGTCCTGTCTAATATATGTTATAGAAAGGGCATCGAAACACGAGGCTATCTGATTTGTATGAGGGGGTGTAGCCCCCGAGTATAAATCAGATTGCCGAGTGTTTTAATGTTCTTTCTCTTTTGTATCATAGTCAAAACTAAAAACACGTTCCCTGATGTCACAATATGAAACCCAAGAAAAAAAGGAACCAATAAACGAGGATTAAGGAATTAAGGATTAAGATATACGTTAAACTCATGTTTAAATATCATATTCTTTTTCATCTTTTTTCATTAAATGTATCGAAGATAAATATACAGTATAGTGTATACGCTGACCAAAAAATCTGTATACAATTTGACAGATTGATAACATCAATCAATCAGCTAAACTAAAGGACAAATGTAAACGACTTCACATTCCAATGGATACAATTTGTGCAACCAATAAAAAGATAATACGCGCAGCTTAACTACAAAGATGCTCGAATTCGCATTCTTTTCATTATCTGTTTACAATATTGACAATTGGGGTTCTTATAGAAAAGCATATAATTTATCATTTAAATCTTTTACCACCTAAACAATTATTAGACGCCGGATACACGCGGCGGTTATGTTAGATATACATTTATTCAGCAAAGGGGGGATTTTAGTGTTTCTTTTGTTTATTTTATTTGTTTTAACAAAATTTTACTGTTTTTAGCTCACCTGTCACAAAGTGATAGGGTGAGCTTTTGTGATCGCTTTTCGTCAGGCGTCCGTCCGTACGTCCGTCGGTCCGTAAACTTTTAATTTAAATGACATCTCCTCATAAACCACTTAGCCAATTTCATCCAAACTTCACAGGAATGTTCCTTTGGTGGTCACCTTTGAAAATTGTTCAAGATTTTGTTCAAACATTTCTTTGTATGCTTTTAGAGAAAGTAAAAAGTCGAGCGTTGCCCCCGCCCGGCGGTGGCTCTTGTTGACCTAATTATGGCTCTTTGTTGTTTTTTCCTTATTCAGAATATATTGTGAACAATTCCTTCTGTGCGCAATTCCTCCTACATTTCTCATTGGAGTTTGACCAAATTTTTATGGAAGCTTTTTCATTAAGTGACCTGGTGCATCTTGTCGGTTTTTTAGCTCACCTGTCACAAAGTGACAGGGTGAGCTTATGTGATCGCTTTTCGTCCGTCGTCCGTCCGTCGTCCGTCCGTCCGTCGTCCGTCCGTCTTCCGTCCGTAAACTTTTATCTACTCATAAACCACTAAGCCAATTTCATCCAAACATCACAGGAATGTTCCTTTGGTGCCGTGGTCACCTTTAAAAATTGTTCAAAGAATTTAATTCCATGCAAAACTCTGGTTGCCATGGCAACCAAAAGAAAAATATCTTCTTCTTAAAAACCCAAAGAGCTAGAAATTAGATTTTTGGCATGAAGCATCTTCTAGTGAGTGTCTACCAAGTTTGTTCAAATAAAAGCCCTGGGGTCAAAATTGTCTCCGCCTCAGAGGGTCATTGATTTCCCCTATATGCATATAGTAAAAAATCTTCTTTTAAAGAACCCAAAGAGCTAGAGCTAAGATATTTTGCATGAAACATCTTCTAATGGGTGTCTATCAAGTTTGTTCAAATAAAAGCCCTGGGGTCAAAATTGTCCCCGCCTCAGGGGGTCATTGATTTCCCCTATATGCATATAGTAAAAACTTAAAAAATCTTCTCTTAAAAAACCCAAAGAGCTAGAGCTAAGATATTTTGCATGAAACATCTTCTAATGGGTATCTATCAAGTTTGTTCAAATAAAAGCCCTGGGGTCAAAAGTGGCCCCGTCTCAGGGGTTCATTGATTTTCCCTATATGCATATAGTAAAAACTTAAAAAAAATATTTAATGGAACCCAAAGAGTTAGAGCTAAGATATTTAGCATGAAACATGTTCTAATGGATGTGTACCAAGTTTGTTCAAATAAGAGCCCTGGATTCAAAATTGGCCCCGTCCCGGGGGTCATTGATTTTCCTTATATGTGTATAGCAAAAACTCAGAAAATCTTCTTTGGAAAAAACCAAATAGCTCGAGTTAAGATACTAAGCATGAAAGATCTTCTAGTGAGTGTTTACAAAGATTGTTCAAATAAAAGCCCTGGAGTCAAAACTGCTCCTGCCGCAGGTGTGTCATTGTTTTAACTATATGTGTAAAGAAAAACTTTAAAAAATCTTCTTTTGAAAAACCCAACGAGCTAAACCTTAGATGTTTAGCATTAAACATCTTCTAATGGGTGTCTACCAAGTTTGTTGAAATTAAAGCCCCGGGGTTTAAACTGGCACCGCTCCGGGGGCCTATATACAGGTGAGCGACTTTATGGCCATCGTGGCCCTCTTGTTAGATTCTCTCATAAGAATAGCTCTTCTGGTGTTCAACATTAAGGAATTAAGGATTAAGATATACGTTCAATTCATGTTTAAATATCATATTATTTTTCATCTTTTTTCATTTACCTAATTAATAACGTGTCAATGAGCCAGTTTACATTTAATGATTGTAGTAGTGTAGGTTGTTCCCTTTCCATTGCGTTCTTTTGTCCGGACCATAACTTGAAGACAAATGATTGGTATTCAATATAATTTCATACAATGGTTAACCACCTTGAGAAGAAGTGCAGTACACAAGAACCATAATTCCATCTTGACTAATTACAGAGTAATTGCCATTTGTTACTTTTCCTTGTCCGGATCATAACTTCAAAACTTCTGGTTGGAATTCAAAATAACTTCATACAATGGTCAAGCATAATAACAGAAAGTGCAGTGCAACAGAACCATAACTCTTTCTAAAGAAATTACAGAGTTATTGCCCTTTGTTACTTTTCCATTGCTTTTTTTGTCCGGAGCATAACTCGAAGACAAATGGTTGAAATTCAATACAAGTTCATATAATGATCAAGAACATTAAGAGAAAGTGCAGTGCACAAGAAACATAACTCAATCTTTATTGATTTTAGAGTTATTGCCTTTTGATACTTTTCCTTGTCCGGAGCATAACTTGTAAAGTACTGGTTGGAATTCAAAACAACTTCATACAATGATCAATCACAATAAGAGGAAGTGCAATGCACAAGAACCATAACTCTGTCCAGAGTAATTATAAAGTAATTGCCCTTTGTTACTTTTCATTGCTTCTTTCTTGTCCAGAGCATAACTTGAAAACTACTCATTGGAATTCAATACAATTTTATACAATGGTCAAGTATATTGAGAGAAAGCACAGTTCACAGAAATCATAACACTGTTTTGACTCAATTAAGTGTTTTTGGTTTAAACATATTTTTATTCAGATAATATATACATGTTAATAATTTACAATTTAAGCAGAAAGGAATTGGACCGAGAGCTACAATAGCTCATAGTAGTCCTCTCCTTTAACAAAAGCAATATATTAACATAGTACATGGCTTATCATAATTTTAATTAAACCCTATAAAGAAAAAAAAAAACGAAGAAAGAATAAATAATTACAAATACATATATGTAATTGAAAGAAAATAATAAAGAGAAAGATGGAGAAAAGAGGAGTTTGCGGATGTTTCTATATCATTTGTCGTTTTGGTACATCATTCATGGAAAAAAACTTGTGTGAACACTATGTGGTATGACAACTAGTATATTACGTATTAGAATCTTTTAGTATCTCTTATAAATTTATGAACAGCGGCGAAGATAGCAGTGTTGGAGTCCGCAGGTAAAGCAGGGTCTCCATAAAGAATAACATGCAAAGTTGGAGTGCAAAAGTTGGAAAGAGTGTTTAGTAGATTGGGACGTAGATGTACATATTTTGGACAAATAAAGAAGAAATGATAGTTAAGTGTTTTTGCCCTTTGTTACTTTTAATTGTCCAGTGTATAACTTAAAAATTAATGGTTGGACTTTAAAGAAACTTCAAACAATGGTAAACGACAGTGAGATGAAGTACAGTGCACATAAACAATAACTCTATTTGGACTAATTACAGTTATTACCATTTGTTACTTTTGTGTCCAGTGCTTAACTTGAAAAATAATAGTTCGAATTCAATACAACTTCATACAATGGTCAAACGCAATGAGCGGAAATGCAGTGTACAATAACCATAACTTTATCTTCAGTATTTGTAGAGTTATTGCCCTTTGTTCCTTTTCCTTGTGGTGCATAACTGAAAAACCAATTTTAAAGGGAATTCAATAAACTTTAAATGGAAGGGTCAATGAAATGGAGGAAGTCCCGGGAAATAAGAAAGCGAAACTCTTTTTAAGGGGAATTACGAGTAATTCAAAAAAAACTTTCAATGGTAAACCCCCCCATTGAAAGGAAATGCAAATACAAAAACCCAAATTTTTTTTTAATTTTTTCCACAACAAATATAGCTCTATTTCATTTCTTTTTCATCATTTCCAAAAACCCAGTTTTTTGGGGGGTATTAATCAATTTTAGCAATTTTTTCTATTTTTTTTTTTTGACAATTTTTCTTTTTTCAAATTTTTATGGAGCAAATTGTTTTAAAAAATATGAAAAATATTGCTTCCCCTCTAAAATAAATTAAAAAGGGAATAAAATATAAAAGGGTTATGGGGGTAGCAAAAGTTGAAAACCCCCCCTTTCCTCTCAACTTTTTTATTTAGGCAATCTTTTTTAAATAAATGTCAATATGAATCACTCCTCGATATATTTATTCCATAGTAAAATAAAAGTCTTTGATTTAAATCTGTTGACTACTATCCAAGAAAGAATTTATTGTCAGAGTCTTGTATCTAGTTTAATAACTTAAATGCATACAATTGGTGTTTTGGTAATTTCTTATAAAGTAAAGTCAAGATTACAGGGAAAGCCTTATGGTTTGCTATGCTATGCTATGCTATGCTATGCTATGCTTTGCTATGCTATGCTATGCTGTGCTATACTGTGCTATGCTGTGAAAAGGACTTATTTCACACTTGACAGTCCCCTGGATCCCTTTAAACCAAAGATGACCAAAGATGAAAAATAAATAGGAACAAAATGATTGGAAACATGAGGTTTTATTACTCTAAGCATATTAAACAAGCATAAAAGTAAATAGATTTTAAGGTTTTTTGATTTTAAATTTTGGGAAAAATTTTGGCATAAATTAAAAATTTTCCTTTCTATTACATTACAAAATATTTTTCCCATTTATAAATATATTTTCTTTCAAAACTAAATTTGGGTTTGGGGAATTTGTAAAAATTGGAAATGAGGAACTGGAAAAAGGGATTTGTTTTAAAATTGGGTGCGGGGGCTCAAAAGGACTGGGAATTTAACTTACAGGGGGTCTTCAAGAATTTTTTGGGGAGAAAAATCTGCAATGTCGTGTTTACTACCTTCAAAAGAAAATATCAAATTCCCCATCTGGTTTCCCCCAAAAACGGGTTGCAACCAGTTTTTACAGACAAAAAAACCCTTTCTCCAAAAATTTTTCAATTCTCCCGAAGGCTGAAAACAGACCCCCCACTTTTGTAGACAAAAGACCTCAAACAACTGTTTTGGAAGCAGACCAGTAGGACGTAGAAAATGTCCTGATGGCATTTGCAGTATATTTTACGACGCAATTATAGACCAGCATGCATTTGAAGACCCCTTATGGAAGAACACAGACCCAAGTACGTGGTGTTCGGATCCTCATGGGTGGAGTTATGCAAAATGTTTCCAAACAACTAAAGGTCCAGGGACATCAGCTCAAGATACAGATGCCGCTGGTCTGCTGAGCATTATTATAAACAACAAGTCAATACAAAACTTTGTGACCAGAATTAATCCACATACCAAGAGTTCGTTTCATACGGTAAGTACAATTTATAAATGATGTTTCTATTCATCAATATACTAAATTAATTACTGAATAGATCTAGACTTACTTGTTAAAAAATTTCATTTTGCCATTTTTATTTTAAAGATAACCTTGACCGAAATGTAAACGTTTAAATATGAACTCGAACAGCAGACTTTCCTTAGTAAGGCCTAAACGTATAAAAAGCATTATAACCATGTATTCCTTATTAACCTTGAGCAGAAAATAATAATGTTCTTTATGATTATACATAAGAATTAAAAGTAAAAAGTAGTGGGAATTATGTGTTATGATCCCTTCTTCTTCACAAATGGATATGTTTTATAAAATTATTTCAGGCGCGAGACATCCGAAATGAAATCTTACATAGCTCAAAGCTTGAAATCGACGAAACAACTGTGTGTTCCTTTTTGGACGCGTTCATTGTTGTTCTTCAAGATCCAAAGTGTCCAATTAATGACGAGGCGTCAAAGAATGCATTTCATCATAAACTAACACAAGGTAATCACTTTATATATTACAATATTAATCTGACTTATTTAATGTAATATATGAGTAGCTGCTTTGATTTCCAAGACTAGTGCTTATTGACCTTTTTAAAGGGGGTTGACTCCGACTATCTTTTAAGACTAATTTATTATATATTAATTGCTATAATAAATGAGGATGAATTTAAAAGATAAGTGGAAACATTATATAAATTAAATTAATTTTATATCAAAAACTTTTTTTACATTTTTATTACCTCGATACTCGGTGTTGCATGTAAAATCTGTTTCAATATGATTTAACATTGTAAAACAAACTTGTTAATTGAAAGAACAAAAAAGCAATTTTATAAAGATATCATTTAATAATGGATAAAGGTCAAATGTTGCTTTAAAAAAAGAAAAAAAAAGAACCCCAAAAGGGCCCCAAGTGGGGTACAATTTGGGTTTGACTGAGGGAAATCATAATAAAGCAAAGAACATAGCTTTTTATGTAGATAAAGACCCAGTAAAAGTTTTATATTTTGCTCCTTTTGGGCATTGGGAAAGGGGCACTTTACTAAAAAAAAAAAAACCCCAAAAAGTTTTTTAAATTTTAAAAATTTTTAAAGAGTATTGTAATAAAAAATCATTGTTTTACTAGCCCCCGTTTGTGTTTTTTATAAGAAAACTATGGACTTTTTTCCCCAATTTTTAATTTAAAAATGGGGAAAACAATTTTTAAATTTTTTTGTTTCCTTTTATCCTTTCCCTCTGCCCCGCCCGTCCTCCCTAACCCCTTTTTTCATTTATGGATTGGGAATTTAAAAAATTTTTTTTATAAATGTGTTAAACATATCGGGAAAAAAAATGCCATTTTTATTTAAAATTATGGGTTTTCCCAAACTTAAAGGTCCCAAAGGTTTACCCCCTTCCCAATTTTTTAAAGGAAAAAATTACATAGAATTCAAAAAAAAAAGGTTTATTTTGGGCATTTTAGTGAATTTAACGTGATCAATTCTTGGGAAAAAGGGATTTAAGCCCTTTTAAAAAATTAAGAAAATATGAAACACCCCAAAAAAAGTTTTTTGGAAAGGTTGGTTTGGTTTTCTCAATTTTCCCGGTTTTTCAAAAACTTTTTTCTTTTTTATTTTTGTTTAGAAGTTTTTCTAAAAAGGTTGTTCTGAAATATCCCCTATTGCATTTCTTTATCAAACCCAAAATTTTCAATAAATTTAAAGCAATAACGGGTTTTTTCACCATTAAGGCTTTTTTTTTTCCCCTTTTCTTTAATTCTGAAGAATAGATTTTTGGGGTGACGTCTATTTATGCATTTACATGTAAAAGTTAAAAGCAGAGTTGTTTTAAAATTATATATAAACAAATTTTGATAAAATGTTTATTATATTGGGTCCAAACTCTGTGGTTTTTATCAAAGAATCGGTATTTTCTATTGCATATAATACATTACATTTCCAAATAACATTTAAGCCAAACAACCCTTCTAATCAATACACTTTTAAAATTTCATTATCTTTTTAAAACGCATCCAATGCATAATTGTTACAATATAAATGAAGCAAATGAAAATAAAGAAGTTTTGCTTCACTGCTTTAAAATTTTCGCAAATAATAGGCGAAATTCGCTGGGACTTTTACGCCACAGACGAGAAATGCTTTACAATGTTTATTCGAGGTTTTTGATTTAAATTTTTGATGCATGCAATAAAATTAACGATTTTTTAATGAGTATATTTTGTAATGTTCTATATTCATACTTCCCAATCCGAACAGAAATACAGAAAAATGATAACATATAGCACTTGCTGAAGTTACCTCATGTCTCTGTTTTGTCAAGACCACACACCATAAACTGCTCTCAGCATGCAGATACCACAGTAACCTTTGTTTGTTTTCAAAAACTGCAAACAACAACATCACCTTCTTCACCAACACAACCACTAAGACCACCATCATCACTGCTCACAGTGTGCAGATACCACAGTAACCTTTGTTTGTTTTCAAAACTGTAAATAACAACATCACCTACGCCACCAACACAACCACTAAGACCACCATCATCACTGCTCTCAGCGTGCGGATACCACAGTACTCTTTGTTTGTTTTCAAAACTGTAAACAACAATATCACCTACGCCACCAACACAACCACTAAGACCACCATCATCACTGCTCACATCGTACAGATACCACAGTACTCTTTGTTTTTTTTCAAAACTGTAAACAACAACATCACCTACGCCACCAACACAACCACTAAGACCACCATCATCACTGCTCACATCGTACAGATACCACAGTACTCTTTGTCTGTTTTCAAAACTGTAAACAACAACATCACCTTCGCCAACAACACAACCACTAAGTCCACCATCATCACTGCTCACAGCGTGCTGATACCACAGTAACCTTTGTTTGTTTTCAAAACTGTAAACAACAACATCACCTACGCCACCAACACAACCACTAATGACACCATTATCACTGCTCTCAGCGTGCGGATACCACAGTACTCTTTGTTTGTTTTCAAAACTGTAAACAACAACATCACATACGCCACCAACACAACCACTAAGACCACCATCATCACTGCTCACAGCGTGCAGATACCACAGTACCCTTTGTTTGTTTTCAAAACTGTAAACAACGACATCACTTACGCCACCAACACAACCACTAAGACCACCATCATCACTGCTCACAGCGTGCTGATACCACAGTAACCTTTGTTTGTTTTCAAAACTGTAAACAACAACATCACCTACGCCACCAACACAACCACTAAGACCACCATCATCACTGCTCACATCGTACAGATACCACAGTACTCTTTGTTTTTTTTCAAAACTGTAAACAACAACATCACCTACGCCACCAACACAACCACTAAGACCACCATCATCACTGCTCACATCGTACAGATACCACAGTACTCTTTGTCTGTTTTCAAAACTGTAAACAACAACATCACCTTCGCCAACAACACAACCACTAAGTCCACCATCATCACTGCTCACAGCGTGCTGATACCACAGTAACCTTTGTTTGTTTTCAAAACTGTAAACAACAACATCACCTACGCCACCAACACAACCACTAATGACACCATTA
Source organism: Ruditapes philippinarum (assembly GCF_026571515.1). Lineage (NCBI taxonomy): Eukaryota > Metazoa > Mollusca > Bivalvia > Venerida > Veneridae > Ruditapes > Ruditapes philippinarum. Next base: position 26,603 of record NW_026854921.1, read on the forward strand.
TCACTGCTCTCAGCGTGCGGATACCACAGTACTCTTTGTTTGTTTTCAAAACTGTAAACAACAACATCACCTACGCCACCAACACAACCACTAAGACCACCATCATCACTGCTCACAGCGTGCAGATACCACAGTACCCTTTGTTTGTTTTTCAAAAACCTGTAAACAACGACATCACTTACGCCACCAACACAACCACTAAGACCACCATCATCACTGCTCACAGCGTGCTGATACCACAGTAACCTTTGTTTGTTTTCAAAACTGTAAACAACAACATCACCTTCGCCACCAACACAACCACTAAGACCACCATCATCACTGTTCACAGCGTGCAGATACCACAGTACCCTTTGTTTGTTTTCAAAACTGTAAACAACGACATCACTTACGCCACCAACACAACCACTTAGACCACCATCATCATTGATCTCAGCATGCTGATACCACAGTAACCTTTTTTGTGTCGCCTTGAAAAGGTGACATATAGGGGTTACTTTTGTCGGCGGCGTCGGCGGCGTCTGTGTCGTTGTCGGCGTCGTTGTCGGCGTCGGCGTCCCCTAAAGTTTTTCCGGAGTATAACTCAGTCACTATATGTCTGATTGACTTCAAACTTGGTATGCATGCTTCTTTCAATAACCCGAAGTGCAGTGCACAAGGACCGGTACTCTGCAGTTCTAATTTTTTGAGTTATTGCCCTTTGTTAATTTTCATACTTTAATTTTGTCCGGGCCATTTCTCTTCAAGTATGAAAGCTATGGACTTGAAACATCATAGAAAGATAGATCTTATTGATAAGAAGTGCAGTGCACATAAACTGCTGCTTTGCACTTATTATCCCCCGCCGAAAAGGCGGCGGGGGATATAGAAATAGTCTCTGTCCGTCCGTCCGACCTTCCGTCCGTCCGTCCGTTATTCCGTCCGACATTTTTGTCCGGAGCATAACTCTAAAAGTATTTGAGTAATCAACTTGAAACTTCATAGGTGGATAAACCTTATTGAGGAGGAGTGCAGTGCATAAGAATGATAACTCTATCCTGCATAATTTTTGAGTTATTGCCCTTTGTTATTTTTCAAAATTGATTTTTGTCCAGAGCATAACTCCAAAAGCCTATGAGATATCAACATGAAACTTCATAGGTTCATAGATCTCACTCAGGAGGTGTGCAGTGCACAAGAATGATAACTCTACCTTTCATAATTTTTAGTTATTGCCCTTTGTTATTTTTCATACTTAATTTTTCACCTGAGTGGAGCATAACTCAAAAAGTGTTTGACATATCAACATGAAATGTCATAGGTGGAAAGATTTTATTGAGGAGGAATACTGTGCACACGAATAAAAACTCTTCCCTATACAATTTTTGAGTTATTGCCCTTTGTTCTTTTTCATGCTATTTTGTCCGGAGCTTATCTCTAAAAGTGTTTGAGGTATCAACTTGAATCTTCATAGGTGGATGGACCTCATTGAGGAGGAGTGCAGTGCACAAGAATGATAACTCTTTCCTGCATAATTTTTGAGTTATTGCCCTTTGTTATTTTTCAAAATTAATTTTTGTCCAGAGCATAACTCGAAAAGCCTTTGAGATATCAAAATGAAACTTCATAGGTGCATAGATCTCACTCAGAAGGTGTGCAGTGCACAAGAATGATAACTCTACCTTTCATAATTTTAAAGTTATTGTCCTTTGTTATTTTTCATACCTAATTTTTCACCCGAGTGGAGCATAACTCAAAAGTGTTTGAGATGTCAACATGAAATGTCATAGGTGGATAGATTTTATTGAGGAGGAATGCTGTGCACAAGAATGATAACTCTTCCCTGGACAATTTTTGAGTTATTGCCCTTTGTTCTTTTTCATACTATATTGTCCGGAGCTTATCTCAAAAAGTATTTGAGGTATCAACTTGAAACTTCATAGGTGGATGGATCTCATTGAGGAAGAGTACAGTGCACAAAAACGATAACTCTACCCTGCATAATTATTTAGTTATTGCCTTTTTTTAATATTTCAAAATTATTTTTTGTCCAGAGCATAACTCAAAAGGCCTTTGAGATATCATTATGAAACTTCATAGATCTATCTCAGGAGGTATGCAGTGCACAAGAACGATAACTCTACCTTTTATATTTTTGAGTTATTGCCCTTTGTTATTTTTCATACTTAATTTTTCAATTCAATTTTTATGTCAAAAACAATTGAGGTATCAACTTGAAACTTCATAGGTGGATAGATTTTACTGAGGAGGGATGCGGCACACAAGAATGATAACCTACCCTGCATTATGTTTCAGTTATTGCCCTTTGTTATTTTCAGCCAACAGATTCACATAGGTTTCAAATCTGTAATCACTATAACCATCAGTTTTCATTACCAAAATACCTCTTAAAATGGAATTATTCTGCTGTACTACATATGCATTCTTCCAATGAGCAAACACATTCGGCGGGGGATGGCCATGTTGACATGGCTCTTGTTATTTTTTTAGTTATTGCCCTTTGTTATTTTTCATATTTCATTTTTGTCCTGGCCATTTCTCCTAAACTACATTGTTCACAAGGCGATCCGACTCGCAGAGTTCTAGTTTATTTTCAAAACTGTAAACAACAACATCACCTACGCACCCAACACAACCACTAAGACCACCATCATCACAGCTCTCAGCATGCAGATACCACAGTAACCTTTGTTTTCAAAACTTTAAACAACAACATCACCTGCGCCAACAACACAACCACTAAGACCACCATCATCACTGCTCACAGCGTGCTGATACCACAGTAACCTTTGTTTTCAAAACTTTAAACAACAACATCACCTTCGCCAACAACACAACCACTAAGACCACCATCAGCACTGCTCAGAGCGTGCTGATACCACAGTAACCTTTGTTTTCAAAACTTTAAACAACAACATCACCTTTGCCAACAACACAACCACTAAGACCACCATCATCACTGCTTACAGCGTGCTGATACCACACTTACCTTTGTT
>NW_026854922.1:0-8677 GCF_026571515.1 Ruditapes philippinarum
AATTTTCATTTGAAAAATGTTCATAAAGTTCAATGAATTTAGACTTTTCTTATCCGAAATCAAAGTTGTTTTAGTAAAGATAAAAGTTCATGTAGTTTTATACGTTTAACTTTTTAAATTTGTTTAGGTGTCATTTTTTATTTTCTTTAAAATTTAAAAACAAAGACCTGTAATATTTTTTCTAAAAAATAATTATTTGAACAGTTGGCTAGGTGTTTCTTTAATTTTCACCTACATTATCTTTATCATGTAGATTTAGCAACTTTCATTATGAATATGGGAGACACCTTTATTTATTTATTTATTAATTTGCATTCAGGCCACAGACCCATACTCATAAATACATAAAATATAAAAACGTCATGGCAGCTTGTTAGGGTTATATTACATTACAAAATATACATGTTAATATAAAGTTGTATAAAGTACAATCACATAGTATAGAAACATGTTTCACATAACATATATAATCGCATAATAGAAATAATTATACATAATTATTTCATGCTTTCCAGTGTTTTATTGTAATATATCAGATGAAATTTATAAAATATAATTTTCACTGTAGCCGAACTATATCTGAATGCGGATGAAAAGAAAATCATAACTAAATGGAATAACAGGCAGAAATAAATGCCGTCTTGCGTAAATTTTGCTTCTTTAGGGAAAGAAAGTCGACGTCACCATACATCATGTTAAAAATGTAACAAAATAAGAGAAATTTAACAGAACTTTATTTCAAAACTGATGATGTGACGTCATGATGTGATGACGTCAAAAAGGAGAATGCCCGACATTACGCGGCAAAATCAGTAAAAAATACTTAAAAAGCATGAAATAAAAAGAAAATTTATTTGTTTTACATATAAGATTGAAATATATTTCATTCGTGAACACCAGCTATTATATTTTCACTCGTGGCTACGCCACTCGTGAAAATATTACATCTGGTGTTCATTCAGTGAAATTATATTTCAATCTTACATGCAAAACAAACAAATATCCTCTATTTAATGTTGTGTCGATCAAAAATACATTTTACTTAATTTTTTTTTTTTTTAATTACCGTCTTTTTCAAACATTGACCTGTTCTTCCCCCCGGAAATTAACGCCATATTTTATTTCTGAAATGGCGTCAATATATCTACTTGAAGTGAATACTAGTAACAAAATTGATATTCAGTATATTCACATGATTTGCAGACTAAGATAAATGAACGTAAATGGTTCCAGGTACCAAACTTCAAGTTATTTTACATCTCACCTCTTGCCGTTGAAGGGATATGGGTTCAAATCTCATGTTTTGTTCAGGTGGTCAACGCTCTTTTTCAACGTCGCCTGATAAAATTAATTATAAGAATGAAGCATAAAGGTTACATTCTCTATGAAACGCTTTTCAACCTGCTGGCGTCTCTATGCAACGTCATTTTTCTGCTGGCGTCTCTATGCAACGTCATTCTTCCTACTGGCGTCTCTATGCAACGTCATTCTTTCCTGCTGGCGTCTCTATGCAACGTCATTCTTCCTGCTGGCGTCTCTATGCAACGTCATTCTTTCTGCTGGCGTCTCTATGCAACGTCATTCTTCCTACTGGCGTCTCTATGCAACGTCGTGTTTCAGTCCTGCTGGCGTCTCTATGCAACGTCATTCTTTCTGCTGGCGTCTATATGCAACGTCATTCTTCCTGCTGGCGTCTCTATGCAATTCTCTTCTCATCACGTCTTCCTGCTGGCGTCTCTATGCAACGTCATCCTGCTGCAACGTCATTCTTCCTGCTGGCGTCTCTATGCAACGTCATTCTTCCTGCTGGCGTTTCATGCAACGTCATTCCTCATACTGGCGTCTCTATACAACGTCATTCTTCCTGCTGGCGTCTCTATACAACGTCATTCTTCATTCGTCTGCTGGCGTCTATGCAACGTCATTCTTCCTGCTGGCGTCTCTATGCAACGTATTCTTCCTGCTGGCGTCTCTATGCAACGTATTTCAGTCCTGCTGGCAAATGAAATGTCTCTATGCCTGGCGTCTTATTGCCTTTACCATGTAAATTAGATGGTCGTTTAGGATTGAAGACATACATTTTACGGGTAAACTAAGGAAAATATGAGTGTCTGAAGAAATTTCTTTTTTTTGTCATTAATTTGACATCATAAAATCGTAGCGCATAAAGAAAGAAACGTTGTATATAACCTGAATAATATTTTACCGTTAAGTAAATTTAACTTATCTAGGAGGTGAAATGGGGAAAAACTTAATTTTTGTCATCGTACGGTAAAAAATCATTTTCCCTTAGTTTATTTTCTATTATCTCGGTGTTCAATTTAAACTGTTTAAGCACTATTGATTATTCAAAAGGTATTGGTACCTTATAATTATGGTAAGTTTTAAAAGTTTTTAATAGAATGGCTTAACATAATTATGTAATTTTGAGAGTTGAAACATAAAAAGTTCCCTATTTTGTAATGTTGATTAAAGATCAGATATGTCCTCATAAATTTACAGATTTTTTATATTGGATTTCAAAAGTGTTAAAGTGTTTTAAAGCCGCAAAAACCCCTACAAGAGGAGGCAACAAATATTTCAATAAAATCAAACCTGAAAAAATTTAAATTATTAAAAGTTTAAAAGGCAAAAACTAAAAATTTAAAATTCATAGTAATAGTTTACATGTTATGGTAAGATTAATGACCTATTTTTCAAGCATTTTTATACAGGAATTTGGGTTTTGTTTTGCATGTAAGAATTGAAATATAATTTCACTGAATGAAACACCAGAATGCAATTTTTCACGAGTGGCGTAGCCACGAAGTGAAAATATAATAAGCTGGAATTGTTCACCGAATGAAATTTTTTTCAAATCTTAATTAAAAAAATAAATTTTTTTTTTTATTTCATGCTTTTTTAAGTGATTTTTTAAGTATTATTTTTACTGCGTTATCTCTACGTCCATTCACAATTCATTAGGTCTGTTAAATTTCTTTAATTTTGACTAACGCACAGTAACGGCTATTTTTGTATATTTTGACCTCTTTTTGGTAACTTACATGGGCAAGTAAACGGCTATTTTTGTAAGTGTAACTTACATGGGTTTGTTAAGCTGAGCCACTGAATATTGTTTTAATTGCATTCGTTTAGTTACTTTACAATATTATACGTTTTAAGACATTTTAAAATTTTCATGAAAATTAGCATGAATCTGAATGGCGTGCTGCTTTAAAATGTTTTAAGATGATATCAGATATATTTCACCGACTATAAGAAATATTGCACATATCGTGTTATGACGTGAGAAGATATATTTCACTGAGATAGAAAGAATAAAGTAATGCTTCTCTTAAAAATAAAAATATTTTACTAAAAAATAGAAATTATATGAAATGATATACAAAATGTAGTACATATTTCTCTCATAGAAAAATATTGACGGGTCCCTTCTCTGACCTTTTATTTGAATAGCAATAGATTTAACCGCAAAAATTGACATGTGCTCATTTGATAACAAATATGGTGTGATGAAATTTATATTTGTATTCGCTAATCTGATAATAGTATTAGACAGGCCACGGATCTATATGTGCACTACATGTATCTTACTGTTACAGAAATATCATAGGAAATATTTCACATAGAAATAAAGATATGTTTTCACCGGGAGAGAAAAACTGGTGCTGGTAAAAAGAAATACCAGTATATAACATATATTAAACTGAATGTTACAATGCGTCTCTACATCCTTATGTATAATTTAAAGATAAGCATTATTTGACTAAACGCTTACTGGCGCTAGAAAAGCCTTACTGCATGACATAGATATATTAACTGCACTAAATATGAATATTATTTAATAATGCTAGCTCTACTTGACTAACCCATGTCGTTTAGTACATTTATTTGATTGTTTTAATGACTTTAATTATCATAAATATACTGCTACTTATTTGCTAGTTTTGAGTTTTACGTGAAATATTACAACGTTACTTTTCTTGTTTTGCAAGACTCTTGAGAACGATTTCAATCTAGATGCTAGAGGTACCGGTAAAATGACGACAAATTCAGAAACCGTCATTGAAACACGTGTGTCCTATATGCAATTCGACCGTTCCCATCTTCTTCCGGTTTATCTCGTCCACCTGCTTACACATACAGGAAAAAACCCTTTGAATGTGAGGTTTGTGGTAAACGGGGTTTAACAAGAAAGGGAAAATATGAGAACACATATGCTTGTACATTTACAAGCTTTAAAGAATTAAATGATAAAACTATTGCCATATAAAATTTTGTTTTTTTTTGTAAAATAATGTTGCATGATTAAGGTCCAATCTTTTTCATTTGATATTAGTGGTAACTAAATACAATATTGTATTGTTTTGTTTGTTCTTTCGGATTTGATTTATTCAATGTATTCAAATGTATTTTTGTTCTCGTGAACAATAAAGTATTTTGTGCATCTGCACTGGCATATTTGTAACTGTATACACTTGTAGCTGTTTTAATGAACTTTATTTACTCCAGTGTTAAATTATCTTATAATTTGCTTTATATTATTTCGAAGATTTTTACTTCTAACTCAGTTTTTCATTCATGTTTGATTATGCAGGCAATATTATAATAAATGATTTATTCTATAAAAGACAATGTAACCAACAGCAACTGTATTTGTTTGTTTATGTTCGTGTAAATAATACCTTCTTACTACAATTTTGCACGATATTTGCATTTTTGTAATATACGTGATGTAAAATGGCAGATGTTTTGTTTGTTTTATTTTGTTCGGATTGTAATCATATGATATATGGTGACTTTCTTGCTTTACTGATGGAGGCAGACTTCAGGTACCCCTTTGTGCTTTAAGTCAAGATTTCAGAAAGTTTGCTGGAAAGCTTCTTCATATATATAAATACAAAGTCCTTGCAACAGCCATGACGGTCAAGTGTGTCGGAGTCAACGTATCTAACCTCTCGGCAATGTCCAAAATGTACTCCTTTGCCAAATTTCTAGGCCATATTTTGCGTCTGAATAATTTTTACAGTTAGAGGAAATAAGTCTTTTTCATACTAACATTTTGTTTGATCACAAATTTGTTCACACCTCATGTTATAAGCATCTCACATATTATAAATCTTTAAATAAAAACGCATGTTTGTCCTTTCTACAGAAAAGAAAAAGAAGAATGATATGATTGTGGGTAAACGAACATGGCGGACGTGTTTTGGTGAACTGAAGAAAAATTGTTGCCAAAATTGCTTAAATTGACTTTCTAACTTTCTAAAAATGGCTACAGGAACTGCAAAAGAAGCATCAGGTATATTCTCACAATATACGGGTAAATTTGCTCCCCTATCAGAAGGCTATAGGACTGTCCAACCTTCCAAACGTGCTCGCCATTCCACCGGATCTACGGGTGGGGTAAAGTCAAGTCAACCTTCAAGTCAACCTTCAAATTATTTGGACTTGAATATGGACATGTTAAAACAATTGCCGTCTGATGAAAAGCTCAATGTTCTACTAGAAGGGATGTTAAGATTGAATTTAATGCAGTGCAGGGTTGACAATATTGAATCTTATGTTTATTTTAATAGCGCTGCGCATGAAGTAGTTGATCAGAGACTAAAACTCGTCGAGTATAAACAAATTGACCTGGAGGCCCGGCAGAAAGAAGTAAACTTGTTATTCTCAAATTGCGATGAACTATTAGGTGAAAATCCTGTCGAATTAGTTAGTTCAATCATTGTCGATCGATTAAATATTGAAAAATCCTCATTTCACATCACCAGGGCCTACAGAATTGGTAGAGTATTCAAGCGCCCGCGACCGGAACTGCCCCATATAGAAGGCCACCAACTCGCCAAATTTTAGCCACATTTAACTCTGTCGATCAGGTTGCACCTCATTTTAAAAAATGCAAACACTTCTTAAAGGAACGCAGATAGGGATTTCTAGGGACTATCCAAAAGAAATATCGGAAGCACGCAAATCCCTGTGGGCCTGAATTTAAGGCGCTGCGTGAACTACATGGAGCGAGTAAACGTACGAAATCGCATATCCTGCTGCTTAATAGTCAAAGGGCAGACCCAGAAAGATCTTTCCCAGACTGGCACAGCTTACTTGCGCAATCTAGAAATACGAACGTCAAACAAAGAATAGTCGACTGTATCAAAATTAAACAAGATGAAATAAAACGTCAAAATGGCAAATACGGGATTTGAACCAGATGATGCTACATCCATGATGACCTCAAATAACATAAACAACGATCAAACAATCAAGCCATGATAACGTGTCCGAATCGGAATCGATTTCCTGATACAAATACACTATCTCTTTCGAAGCATAGCACATACGGACGGAAACAAACAAAGATAAGTTATCGGCAAACGTCGCGGCCGTCAAACTTCACGTCATCGTCGAACACAGCGTCTATCGATCAGTTCTTCAAGGTCAAGGTCAACCACCAGAGGTCACGGATCCAAATACCCATCCATAGATACATTCACAGAAAACTCGCACCAATTCCCAAAATGTTAATGACTCACCACCTGTTTGAATCAAGACAACGCAATGTTAAAACCTAGGACACACAGGGGTCAGTGAATTATCGGTGTTTAAAAATTGGTACTCTTAATGTTGTGGTATAAAGAGTAGAGTAAATTATCCAGAATTTGTTGATCTTGTAAATCAATTTGAATATATTCTGCTGTGTTGAGTGTAAAATAGGACCAGTATGACGATATATTTATAGATGGTTACCAGTTCTTTAAACAACCTAGAAAACAAGCTTTTATACGAAAGTCCGGTGGCCTGTGTATTTTTGTAAAGACCGGTCTACATGATCAAATAGAAATTATTGATTCTAGCTCCGATTATATTATGTGGTTAAAAATTATGAATTGTACACCTGTAAGTCGTAAACATGTTATTATTGGTGTCATATATATTCCACCAGAATCTTCAAAATATTTTAATCAAGATGAATTGTTAATTTTGAAAATGAAATTATTGATATGTGTATTGGCAAATGAATATGTGCTTTTAACCGGTGATGCTAATGCCCATATTGCTGAATTAGAAGATTTCACTGAATCGGATGATTTTTTAACAAACCTTTTTGATTTTGATAATGACTTCGTAAGAATTTTTTTAATCAAACAGATATATTAAGCCAGTTAGGGTTGAGCATTCTAAGGACATCTAAAGATCATAAGATCAATAGTATAGGTCGGTCTTTAATTAATATTTGTAAAAATAATAATCTTTTTGTATTTAAATGGTCGTTTTAGCCACGATAAAGACATTGGAAATTTTACATTCAAACACATGTCGGTAATCGACTATACCATTTCGTCTGCAAATATGCTGAAATATTTAAACGATTTCAAAATTAATGAATTAGATTGCATTTTCTCAGATGGACACTCTTTATTGTCATTAGAAATTAACTTTGTTAAAAGTGATAGCAATGGTGTCAACAGTCCGACTGCAAATAGCATCCCGATTAAATGGCAACCCAGCCGAAAACACGAGTTTATTCAAAAAATTAATTTGAATAAGGTAGCGAGCGTAGAATTCCTATTAAATAATTTTCCTTTAAACTCGGATCCAAATTTATCGCTTAATCAAATTGTAGAGGAAATTACTCACATTTACAACGAATCTGCAAAAGCTGTTTTTACAAAGCCTTATTCGCACGTTGAGACAATAAGGAACACACGTAGAATTCCATTATTTGATGGTTTGTAATTATTTCACCGAAAAAAGAAAGCAGCTTATTCCAAATTATTTTCACAGATATCCAAATATCATTAAATACCAAGAACTCCTTAAAAGTAGTAACAGCGATATCCTAAAAAATCTTAGTATATTTATAGCGCACATCATGAACACATTTACACTTTAGTTTTACTTTTTGAAATAGTATTTTACTCCGACAATGACATTCCATAGTAACACTAATGAATGACGTAAATAAGTTTTACACGCTTTCCACGTGCTCCACTTTATCTCCTATAGAAATTAGACAGTTAAATATCGCTGTCCCCATACTTAAATTTATATTAAGTTTTAAGGTTAAAAAAAATGTTTCTTGTTGTATTACATGTACTAATTTTCGCTTGATTATCTATCATACTTGACGTGAAACATGTAATTGTTTTCTATTTGATACCCACGCATGTATTTATTTACTTGATTATTGTAATGTCTGTTGTTACAAATGTAACCTTGACGAAATAAAAGAATGTTGTATTGTATTGTATTGTATAATAAAAGCATTTCTGAGGCATATTAATAACACATCTGTCAAATTAGCTTGAATATTTAAATGATTGATGTTTGCACTTGATTTTATCAGCTAAAGTCATCTAATTAATCAGCAAGTCAAATTGTGTTTCAATTCCGTATGAAATCGTCCCTATTCCCAAATTTCTAAAGCCGTAAAGATCGTCTTATTAGATTATATTTATTTGAACAATCTTCTTAAATGAGTTTGAAGTCAGGAAACATTTAGAATCGTCTGTAAAACACTAATGATAGTCATCATTATGATGATAATATTTATTCTGTAAATAGTTCTTAATGTTTGCTGTGCTTTGTTATTAATCCTTATAGAGACTGAAGAAACACAAATATAATCAGTTTTGTTATTTCAATAATAGGTTTGTTATTATTTCTATATAACTTA
>NW_026854923.1:0-6699 GCF_026571515.1 Ruditapes philippinarum
TTATAAAAAATGAATTTAAACGAAACCTTTGGGGGCCCTTTGGGGTTCCCCAATTTTTTTAAAAAATAAAACAAACCTTTTTAAGGTTTAGTGTTTAGTTTAAAATTTCATAATTTTAATAAAAAAACAGTGGGAATTTAGAAAAAAGCCTACGTTAACCAAAAAAAAAGGGTTAAACCCGGGGGAAAAATTTTTCTCCGCCCATCTTACCCATTTTCAAAATTTAAAGGACCGGGGCGCCAAAACCCTTTAAAAAAAAAATGTGTAAGTTTTTAAGGGAAGGGTTTTTTTAAAAATTACCTTTTCATTAGGGAAAATCACTTAAAAATTTTAAGAAAAAAGGGGAAAACCCACTTTTTGGCCCCGCCCTCTTTTTGGTTTTTGGGGAACGGGAAACCCTATTTCTCCCCCTTGATTTTCCCCCGAAATCATTAGGAAATCGTGGGAAATTTTTAAAACAAAATTTTGGGTCTAAACATATTTAAATTCAGGGAAAAACCGGGGGTCCAATTTTTGAATATAGAAATCCCGGAAATTTGGGGCCCCTCCCTGTCACAAATTTAGGAAAAGCCGGGGGTCGAAAATTTTAAAAAAAATACCGGGGAAAAAGGGCCGTCTCCCTAAACAATTTTAAGAATTGTAAATTTCCCAACAGGGTCCCCATTTTCGAAAAGGGCCCCCGGAAAACGTACAACCAAAAAGCTGTTCCCAATATCAGCATCATCATTCCCTCGTCGTCATTTATATTTGGGTTTTTTTTACACAAATCAATAATTTTTACATTTCGGGTTAAAAAAATTAAAAATCTTTTAATTTTAAAAGGGTTTCCAATTTTGGGAAAAACATTTCATTAAAAGATTTAAAATGGAAAATTCGTTTTTAAGTCTTTTAAAAAAACTTTGGGAATAAAAATTTTAAATTTCTACTAGCATATTTTCTTTTGCGAATTCTTTTTTGGGTTCAGTAAAAAAAATTGTTTTTTAAAATCCCTTTTCCCAAATTTTTTCAGGCCCAAAATTTAAATTAAAAAATTTTTGTTACAAAAAAAACCAATACAACCATAATTAAAAAAATACCCTGGGTTTAAAATTTTTATTTTTAAATCTGCATTTCCCGGGGAAAACTAAAAAATTTAAGAAAACAAAATTTTTGGGAAAAATTTTTAAGGGTTTTAAAGGAAGATTTTAAGATTTCCTAGTAAATTCTGCGTGATATTTTGCGATTAATGCATGGTTTTTTCGTTTTTTTTACCATAAACAGATTTATTTTTAAATTTTTTAAAAGGGCCCTGGAAAGAAAATTCTATAAACCCTATAAAATTTAAATTTTGGGAAACCCGAAAACCCGGGGTTCACCCTAAAATTTTTTGGGATTTTTTCCTCCCCCACCCCCAAACGGGAAACTTTATTCCTAGATATTTAAACCCCAAAAAACCAAAAGGGTTTGTTTGTTTAACCCAAGGGTATTTTAAAGGGCGGTTTAGCATAACAATAAAATGGGGCTTTTAAATTTTAAAATTTTTTTGAAAATTTTAAAAAAAAATTGGGCCTTTTTTTTTTTATGAAATCTTTTTTTATATTTTAAATATTTTAACTTATTGAAAAATTAAAAAAGGGTATGTTTTGGTTTTCAACGACAGGGAGTTGGAACTGTAACCCCTTTTCCCAAAAACAAAAACCCCCCTGAATTGGTTTTTTCGGGGGTTTAAAAAAAAGGCATTTGAATGTAGGGGAAAATGACATTTAATTTTAAAATTTCCCTTTTTTTTTTGAACCCGGGCCCCCCCTTTAAATTTTTTCCCGTTGAAAATTCTTTCAGTTTCCCTTTTTTCAAATTTGGGTCGAACCCAAATTTCTTTGGGTTTGGGCTAAAAACATACTTTTCAACAATAAAATTAAGGGTTTTCTTGGTCAGTGGGAAAATGGTTTTTAAAGGGGGCCCAGATAATTTCTGAAAAGAAAAAAGCAACTTTTTTCCCTAAAAACATCTAAAAACATTTACTTTTTAAATATAAATAGCCCCTTTTTGAAAAATTGAATGTGAAATAGGAAAATTTTTTTTGTATTATAAGTTCACCCTTTTTTTCAAAATAAAAGGGAAACGAAAATGGGTTAAAATTTTAAATTTTTTAATCTTAAAAAACGCTTTTTTTGGGTTTTAAATTTAAACATTAAACAAACCCTCTTTGGGAAAAATTAAAATCAATTAAACTTTTTCCCCCACAAAGGGAAAATTAAATTTTTTTTTCCAGTTTTTCAGAAATAACATTTTTGTAAAAAAGGTTTTACACTGTTCATTTCAAAATGTGGCAAATTAAAAAGCACCAAAAGCAAAAAAGGCAACCCTATTGAATTTCATTTTTTCCTGGGAGAAACCCCCAGACCCTCCCTCATTCAAAAAGGGGGGGAAATTTGGTCAAATTTCAAATACCCCCCAAATAGCGAATTCTTATGGCCCCCGGGGCCCCCGTAATAACAGAGTAAGTCTATTCGAAAAGATATTCCTTCCTCCCCTTCCTAAAAAATCCCTTTCCTTTTTATAAATCTGGGGATAATTTTGTGGCACTGGGGTTTTAAAAAAAGGGCCCGTACCCCTTTGGGGGGAAAATAAATTAAATTTCCTTTTTAATTTTCTGTTTTTTACCCGAAACACGGAACCCAAAAACAATTTAAAATATTTTGGGCCCCGGCTATTTTTGTATAAAGAAAAAAGACGGGGGGCCTGAAATGGAAAACAAATTTGCTCCCCAAAGGGTTTCCTGCTATCTCTTCTCATTTTTGGGGCACGAAAATGTAAAAGCTTGGGATACCACTTTGGGAAAAACAGATTTTTGGGGCCCAAAGGGTTTAGCCTTTAAAAAAATTGAACTTCCCTAAAAAAAAATTAAAATATTTTAAAATTGTTAACTTTAACCAAATATTTTTTGAAATTGTTCCGGTTAAAAAAAATTTCAAAGGGGAATAACCAGCATAGTTTTTGGGGCGAAAAATTGAAAAAATTTTTTAACCAAATTTAAAACTTTTCTTGGGAATTTTTTTTTATTTTATTGGGATAATTGGTTTTCCAGGATTTAAAAAAAATGGGAAGGTTTAACCTTCTCTAGAACAACCAAAAATTAAAAAAAAATTAAATTTTTAAAAAGAGTAATAGGGCTTTTTTTTAAACTTAAAATTTAAAATTTTAAAAAAAAACAAACTTTAGGGGGCAACCCAAAATATACCCCCTTTGGGTTTTCAAAAAAAATCATAAAAAACCCCCCCGTTTTCTAAAAAAAAAAGAATGGGGAATTTTATATAAAACCCTTTTTTCAAAAGGGGCTTTTGTCATAATTTTGGGAAATTTTTTTTCCAAGGGGTCCTTAAAAACTTCAGGCAAAAGAAAATTTTGGGTGGCCCCTTTGTAAAAAAAATAAAAAAAAAAACCGTTGGTCCCCTTTTTTCACCGGGCGCCCCCAAAATGGTTTGGGACTTTGGGTTTTTTTCTCTAAGTTTTCAATGATTTTGGGCGTCTTAAATTTCCCCAAACCCAGGGCTTTCAAAATTGGATTTGGGGGATACCCTGATTTTTTTTTTAAAAACGGGTTAAAAAAATTTTAAATTTTAAAAGTAAACAAAGGGGTTTCTTCTGATAGGTTTTTGGAATAAAAATAGTACTATTTGGTTAAAAAGGTAATTTTGGGGGGCTTTGTCCATGGGAGGACGCGGGGGCCTTAATGAAGGTCCCCCGGAAAACCCCCCCAAAAAGGGGGGTTGGGTTTTTAAAATTTTTTCCCTTTTTGGGGGGCAAAGAAATTTAACCCGGGGGATTGGCTTTTTACTTCAAACCCAAAAAGGTTTTAAATGGGTTACCCTTGGGGAGGGGGGTTTAAAATTCCCTTGGCCCCCAAAGTGTCGGCTCACCCAAACCCCGGAAATTAAAAAAACTTTTTAGGGAAAAATTAATAGAAAGATACCAAGCCCGGGTGACCCGGGGAAATAGCGTAAAAGGGCGGTGAACGGTTCGTTTAAGGCCCGAAAAAATTTGAAATATAAAAAGGGAAATTAAATTTTCTTACTTTTATCCTTAGGAAAATTGTAATAAAACCAAAAAAAATTTTGGTTTGGGCACGGTTTTTGTGAGTAAGAAAAATTTTTTTGTTTGGGCGGGTAAAAAGATTTTTTTGAAATCAAAATTCTAAAACGAGTTTTTACCGGGGGGAATTTCAAATTTAAACTCAAAAATGATAAACAAAAACGTTTTGGGACCCTTTTGGGCATATTGGGTTTTCTTTTTTAGGGAAAGTTCGGAAAAAGTTTTTCCCGGAAATTTCCCTTTTTCCGAGGAAAAGGGAAATTTTAAAATTTTTTTGTTTAAAAAACTTTTAAAGTGCAAAAGCCCCCGGAAAAAAACGGGTTTCCCCCCCAAAAAAGTAGGTTAGGTTGTTTGTGGGGGTTGTCATTTTAAAACCCTTTCATTTTCATAAATTTTTTTCGGAACATGCTTTTTTAAAAGTGACCTTCTAATTTTGGGAAGGGTCAAAATAAAAGTTATCTGGCAATCAAAAAAAATTTTTAATTTAAAAACATAATACAGAAATTTTTTAAAATTTTTATATCCGTGAAAAGAATTTTATTTTCGTTTAGTAAAGGGTGTTTTAACCCCATTTTTTCTAAGTTTTTGGGGTTTAAAAATAAAGGGGAAAAATATTAAAATAATTTTTAAGGTTTGTGCAAAATACAATAAAAACATTTCTCTCGCCCCAAAGCATAAGGCCAAAAAAAGGTTTTGGGTTTTTTTTTCTTTGGTTTTTTTAGAAAGATAGTTTGGAACAGTTTATTAAAATTCCCATCAAAGATTGGATGGGAATTTTGAAAACACAAATAACATAAAATTATTCCCGGGGATTTTTATTCTGATAAATATTTTAAAGCGGGTTTTTAAAATTTTATCTATTTTATTTCCAAAAAAGAATTGTTTTCCCTTTTTTAATTTCAGCAAAAATTTTTAAATCATGGGGTTTTTACCATTTTAATTCTAGGGAAAAAAACGATCAAAAATTTTTGTTGTATAAAAAAATTAAAAAAAAACTGGAAACACTTTTAAACCGATTTTCTTTGTGGGAAAAACAGGGGGCCCAAATTGGAACCACTAATGTAAAAACCCCTTTTTTTTGCCCCTTAAATGATAATCATAAAATAATAATATTCAAACCCTCGCAGGGGGTAAAAATCACAATTACAAATTTTAAGCTTTTTTAAAATTTTTTGGGGAGAATTCCTGGGTTTAAAAAGGGTAAGAAAACTAAACAAAAATTTTGCCATTAAATTGAACAAATCTGCTGGTTGTCATTTAATATTTATTAAATACATTACAAGAAATTCTTTAAGGAACAAGTTTTGGGCACATCTTTTAAAAGGAAAAAAAAGGGAATAAGGGGAAAAGTTTTTAAAAAAATTTTCCCAAATTTGAAAATGGTGTATTTAAATTTTAAAACAATTTTGTTTGGGCTTTAAAAGGCGCACTATGCTCCCCAAATTTAAAAACAAAAAAAACTTTTTGGGAAAAGGGTAAATTTGTGTTAAATATGCTTTTTAAAATGGGATTAAAAGGGCATGTTTAGGGTATAAAAAAAAAAACCCCCCGGGAACTGGAAAAAGAGTTAAACACTTTAACTTCAGTTTGGGTTTTAAAAAAAATGGTTTAAAATGTAATAAATTTTTGACTTTTAAAAACAAATCCACTGTAACTATTCCAAAAAGGAAAAACTTGACATTCTTCACAACATCGAATGCGTATTTTTCATGGGGGAAAGTACCTTTTTAAAGTAGGGAAAATCCGTAAAAATTGGCCTTTTAAAAGAAAACCGGGGGGTTTTCAAAAAATCGGGGAAAAGTTTAAAAAAATTTTCCGAAAATTTAATTGGGGTTTTTAAAGGAACCCTTGGGTTTTTAAGAATTTTTGTAATCAGAAAAAGTCATTGTCATTCCTTCGAAAATACCCCGGGGGCCCCCCCCCTTTGAAATGCAAAATTTTTTGTCGATGGGTTTAATTTTTAGAATGGCGTTTACGGTACGCTAATTTGGGTTTTTAAAATGTTTTTGGCAAAAATACCCAAGGGGTCTTTTTTGTTGAAAGGAACCCATGTTTTCCAGGCCCAGTATTTTTGTTTTCATTTTAAAAAAAAAATTTTCGGGAAGGGGGAAGGGGATGGGAATTTAAAAAAAGGGGGCCCGTAAACTTTTTTCCTTTCCTTTTTTGAAAATTTGTCCTTTTTTTAATGGCAGATTAAAGAGTTTGGGCATTTTAGTGTAGAAGTTCGTACATTTTTTTTGAACCCGATTATTGGGCGGGGTTTTTTTAATAAAAACTTTTAAAATTTCTTCAAGAAAAGTTTTTTTTTTTACTTGCCCAGGGGGAAAAATTTCCGTTTTCAATGGGAACTAAATTTACTCGAAAAAAAATTTCAAAACAAAACCTTTGTACTCAAAAGGGGCGTTCCTTTTGCAAAAAACAGGCCTGTTTGGGTAGCTTTTGGGAGCCAATTTTTAAATTTCCAATTTTTTTTAAAGGTTTTTAAAATTTTGGGAACCCAAATTCGAAAAAATTTTAACCCGCAATTTTAAAACTCCCTTTTTTTCATATTTTAAAGTAAATTTTTTTTAAAATGTTTTGGGTTTTTTTAACTTTTACTCTTTGTCCTCGTAGTTGCAGTTCCCCAAA
>NW_026854924.1:0-5000 GCF_026571515.1 Ruditapes philippinarum
GCCGATATTCGGTCTTATTCCCAATAAAAAAATCCCCAATTCACAGACAAAAAATCCCAATACTGTATTATGAATGTTATTGTTACAGTATATGAATGTTACTGTTGGTAATCCATGATTATTAATGGAAATTATTTAAAGAAATTGTCACTTTCAAAAACTTTCGCTATTGTTTTGCAAAAAAACAAAAGAAGGCTGCATAAGTCATGTTTCTTTTCATTCTCAACTTTAAAGAACCTACCAGATATTGACCATCATAATTTTGGACATGTCGAATAAATACCATAAACTTTGCCTTCAAAAAGTTACATCAACAACTGAAAATTTTGTCGTAAATTACAAATTTGAATTTTTTTCGGCGCCTGCAAAAAAAGCTGATGAAAAACAATCTAAAAATATTAAAAATTATTTGATTGGTTATAAATGAAATCAACAATTCAATATCTAAAATTGTGAATATGTCTCAGACAATTTTTTGTCTCTTTTCATGATGCAGTTTTTCATAATTAAAAAAATCACCAACAGAAACATATGTTTCCTTATGAGGTGTGTTATCATAGTTCCTGAATCAAAATTACTTTATTTAAATATTGTTTACAATAGTTGTGATGGGAGATATTTGCCAGTATATGTTGGTCACATACAATGAATATTTTCTTAAGGTAGTGTGTGTGTGTGGGCGAGGGCGGGGTAGTAATATAGTAGATCTCAAATTATGACTATTTCAAATCCACAGCAAACTGTTTTATAAGTTCAAATACAAATCATGCACTGCTTACTTCATACCTTTGTCCATTAATCAGAAAAATTCTCCTTCATGCACCACACGAGGACAACATTATAAATTATATCCAATTATTGTCCTCTTTTCTATAAATTAATTATCCAATTTTCAAAAGAAAAATTGTATACACAACCCTCTTCCAATCATTACACATTTTACCTGTATACAGTACAGCTAGTGACGTAGCGTATACTACCAAATATGAGGATGATGCAACTGTGTAAACAATTGACTCACTGATTAAAAGTAGTTGTAATGTTCAGGTCCTACACTGGCTTGTGAATGGAGCTAACTGGGGGTAATTAAACTCATTAAAGATTTTTTTTCTGTTTGTAGAGATTCTTCAAGTTAATTTTATGTTACCTTTTCTTTTCTATTTACCTATTAATTTTTCAATGGCTAAATGAACTATAGGGAAGAGGCTGATAAAATAGTGGTTCCAGGTATCCTATGTATTTCTTGGTTAATAAAATAAATGCTTTGGCATGGCACTCTAAAATTTCAAGTGACCCCTAAAATCTTATACAAGGAGTCAGGAATGACCCCCCCCCCCCCCAAAAAAAAAAATCGGAGCTGGAAGAAAAACTGCATATGTACACATTTTAGCCTGTCCTTGTATTTTTGATATCACAGAAAAAGTTGAACAGTTTAAGATTTATAAATATATAAATAGATTTTATTGCACCATATAGTAATAAACAGGACATTGTTCCTACATCTAA
The DNA here is from genome assembly GCF_026571515.1 of Ruditapes philippinarum. Taxonomy (NCBI): domain Eukaryota; kingdom Metazoa; phylum Mollusca; class Bivalvia; order Venerida; family Veneridae; genus Ruditapes; species Ruditapes philippinarum. The sequence continues at coordinate 1,507 of NW_026854924.1, forward strand.
CCCAGTTTAAGCATCAAAGACTATTGGTACCTCCCAAATTTTTCCCACAGAAAAGAAAAAAAAACAAAAACTGAATGACCAAGACATTTTCTTTTCTTTTCTGAAAAATATCATCAATGTGACCTAATTTCACCCAGACATCTACAGGTATTATGTGATAATTTAGCAAACTTAATTATGTTTCACTTTTTTCTGCAATGTGAGTCTTAGCCAATGCACTTTTTTCAGCTATATTAATTTTTTTTCTTACAAATTTTATTAACTTGAGATTTTGTATAATTTACCTGAATTAATCTTACAGAAGATTTATAGGCCTTTGTTTTTGTTTTCATGAAAAATAAGTGTCAAGTTATCGCCTCACACCTATAACAAATAATAGAGAAGTGGTAAATTTCCATGATGACTATCAGACTATGTGACCTTTCATCGGAGATGTTTGTTAAGTTTTTGAAAATCTATAAATAGTAACCATGTGTGTAACTTAAATATAGAAATCTAGTTAATGTTTACAACAGTTGTGTTTCTTAAACAATTTAATCGAGAAAAACGTGAATTTCATGGATTATAAATTAGACCACGTCAATACCGGTTTCAGGGAAAATTTATGACTGACCCCACTAAATGCGGTATATTATGAAGTAAGCCTGATAAACATGGCAAATGAAGTAAAGGTTCAAATCATTTTATTAGATAAGTACTTTGTTGAATTAATTAAACAAATATTAGAGTGAAATACTTTCAATTATTTACCAAAATCGGAAAGTTCTGCAAATATTTTGTTCGTACTAACAATGGCAGCCATATTGCATCCGGTTTTTCCGGAGGAAGTGGCTAGCCGTACGGGCCCGTACGGCTAGCCAAAAGTTCTAGCCGTACGTGAGTCACGTACGACTAGCCAGGACACACTGTATTGGCTAGCCGTACGGCACTTTTCAAAAATATATGGAAGGCGAAAGTGCATATGTTAATTATGACTTAAAGCGAGGATTTTAGTCAAGAATGTTTACTTTTTAGAGATTAATCGACGCGTTGACTAAAGTAAAGAATGTACTTTGTCATCTCAAGACGTCGAGAAAAAAATAGCGTTTGGTTGCAGTTAAATAACATCAATTGAAATAGTTTACAAAATTTTGATAATAATCCTTTTTTGTTTCATTAAGTTTAATTTTTAAATTGAAAAAAAACAAAAAAAACAAAAAAAACACCGAAAATAATTGTTGTTGGGCTCTGATAATTGCGTCAATTACCGTCGGTATAGAAGTTTGTCCATCGTCCATCATTAAGGAAAGTTTGCATTATTAAATTATTTTTCCTTTTCACCGTTTTTTCTAATATTCTTTTTATTTATTTATTTATTCCCCTCCGATCATTATTTATTCGATCCATGTGCTTAATTAACAGATTTAACAATTCATCTTTCATACAAATCATAAGCATGAAAATTAAGGACGTTATAACATGCAACTTTGACACTTAATTTTATTAAGATAGATTATACAACGCTTACTCGTATTCATTTTTTTTGGCAAAATTGCGGAGCATCTTTATTAAAGTGAACAAACTAGGACAAATGCGGAGATTTGATTAAAATCGTCGTTTAAAAACACAAAATAACATATGCATTTTCGACTTCCATATATTTTTGAAAAGTGCCGTACGGCTAGCCAATACCGTGTGTACAGGCTAGTCGTACGTGACTCACGTACGGCTAGAACTTTTGGCTAGCCGTACGGGCCGTACGGCTAGCCACTTCCTTTTCCGGAGCGGAATACGAGCCGTGTTTGACCTGTATTTTGAATACAATAATTTTACAGCACATTTCGATATTATTGAAAACATTTTGTTTTATATTAGCTCTATTCTATTAATGAAAACAGAATACTTACAAAGCCTTGTGAATCCAAGCTACCGATATCAATATCTAGATGTGTGACCGCGTGATGTCGCCATCGAAATCTAGTTCGCGTTTCTGCGCATGCGTTAGCTTTCTGCGCATGCGTAAGGTAAATGATATTTTATTGGTTAATGGGGCTCTATCAAATGAAGTTAATTTATAATCTTGGCCGAAAAAATTGTCCTTGACCACAAAACCGTAATTTGCGGGTTGCAAGTAAAACTGTCCCTACTTGTGGGGAAAATAAGCCGTTTTTGTGTTTTTTAATGGCCACTTGTGGGTTGCACCCCATAAGCAGCAAATTTACACACAAGTCTTATTCGTACTCGCTGTGCAACCCAGAACTATCTGCTCATAGGAGCGACGGACGGACGACGGACGGACGGACGCCGGACGAAAAGCGATCACAAAAGCTCACCCTGTCACTTTGTGACAGGTGAGCTAAAAATACCCCCTAGCTTGCATATTAATGCCTTTCAGATATATCATTAAAGGTCCTGTAACACAAATTCTTTTATGGTTTTATATCATAATAGTTTTTTGTATGATTCTCAAATAAAGATTTATCAATATTGTAAGTTCCAAAAAGCTGTGAACATATAACTTCACCGTGGCCGAGGGGTTTGCACGCTCGTTTATGAAACGAGAGGTCTCGAGTTCAAATCCCAGTTGATGCAACTCATTTTTTTTTCTTTTTTTTTTAGTCAAATAAACATTGAATTGACTATCAGTGTTGCAATTAGTCTTTTAGCCAATTTACACAGGAAAGCATTGGTGGCACTATACAACAAGAGCCACCGCCGGGCGGGGGCAACGCTCGACTTTTTACTTTTTCTAAACGCAAACATAGAAAGGTTTGAACATATACTGACGTTTCCTTTTTATAAATTTAGTTGGTCTGTCTTGTCACATTAGTTTTGTTTATATATTTTGTATATATATGAATAGAAACATTAAGCATATTTCTAAAAATAGCAACAGTACGCAATTTCTTAAAATAGCAACATGACGCAATTTCTAAAAATAGAAAAAAATGACGCAATTTCTAAAAATAGAAAAAAATGACATAACTTCTAAAAATAAAAAAATGACGCAATTTCTAAAAATAGCAACAATGACGCAATTTCTAAAAATAGAAAAAAATGACATAACTTCTAAAAATAAAAAAATGACGCAATTTCTAAAAATAGCAACAATGACGCAATTTCTAAAAATAGAAAAAATGACGCAATTTCTAAAAATAGAAAAAATGACGCAATTTCTAAAAATAGCAACAATGCAGCAATTTCTAAGAATAGAAAAAATGACGCAATTTCTAAAAATAGAAACAATGACGCAATTTATATATATATATATGTGTGTGTATATATATATACATGCATATATATATATATATGCATGTATATATATATCAGAGATCTGCCAAGAATTTGAAAGTACTGGGCCCTGGGCCCACTTGGTCTGAAAATGATGGGCCATTTTTACCAAAGTATGGGCCTTGGGAAAATAAGTAAACATTGACCAAAATAACTGTTAAAAAGTTTGTAGATAATTGAATTTCCCCGGTAATAAAACTTAAATCATTTTTTATGACAAGTGG